>NC_092356.1:21476914-21776914 GCF_963676685.1 Mytilus edulis | reverse complement strand
AAGTACCATCATTTACCCCATTAATTGAAGTAAATATTGTCAAGTAAATCAGTCCGTTTTACAACACTATCAAATAGCCGAGAAAGTCACAAAAACAAAAAGTTGAAAAATTTTAGTCAGAATAACATCGAATAAACATTACAATAAAGAGGGTCTGTATATTAAACGTAATGCCAATCTTTTTCATTTATGTAAAACTCTCATTTTTCCTTTCAAACCCTTTTATGCAGCCAATGCTAAAACTATGCATCAATCGAACTCGTCATAATATAGTTCAAAACAGCAAGATGGGGAAAATATCGTTTGGAATGTAATCGCTCACACATGTTATTACCTAATTGAAATTTTGAATAATTTTGATACTTCTTCCCAAAAGAGGACCGAAAGAAACTGAGGGACAGTCACACTCCTAGATCAAAATCAAAACGCCAACATCATGGCCATAATAAAAAAAGACAAACAAATCATAGGACACAACATAGAAAACTAAAGACTAAGCAACACGAACCACATAAAAAACTGGGGTGAACTGAGGTATTCTGGAAGGGTAAGCAGATCATGTTGCTCATGTGCCACAATCTCGCTTAATTTAGCTTCAGGAATATGTAATGCTAATTCCATTATTGCTTAAACATTGAATATGTATCAGGATTATAATTTAATACGCCAGACGAGCGTTTCGTCTGCACAAGACTCAACAGTGACGCTTAGATCAAAATAGTTATCAAGTAAAAATTTGAAGAGCATTGAGGACCCAAAATCCTCAAAAGTTGTGCTAAATACGGCTAAGGTAATATATATACCTGGGAAAAGAAAATCCTTAGATTTTCCAAAAAATCAGACTTTTGTAACAGGAAGTTTATAAAATGACCAAAGGCATATAATTGATATTCATGTCAGCCCCGAAGTGCTGACTACTGGGCTGGTGATATCCTCGGGGACGAAACGTCTACCAAAAGATCCCTAAAATAATGTTCATTTCGAACTAAATCATAAACATATTCAAAAGACTTGGACATCTTAATGTTTGATAGAACATGTGGATATTATTAGTTACACAGTGTGCTATTGACCTAATTCAATATAGATTGGGTCAGTAATTTACTAACTCCATTTATCATATGAGGTCACTAGCACAATATTTAACGAATTTATCTTACCAACTATCTTATATAAAATGAACATGTGGAATTTATATTGATGGCCATCAATGTGATCAAGTCTTCAATACCTACTTCCATATTTCAATTTGGTATATTCAAAACCAAGTGCAAACAATAACAACTTGTTTGCTTCAAATATGTGTTATTGATTAATTTTAATCGCCCATATGCAATTTCTTTTACTGTTGGAACCATTAAGAGTTTCTCTTTATACCGTGTTATTGTTATAAAGGAACGTAACATCACTACTAACCGTGTATTGAAATGAGCGCCGTCTTCTAACCTAATATGGAATATTCACGGTTGCTTTTAACCAATCACATATATGTATAGGAGATAAGATAAATATAGGTCCTTTAAGATTTATCAAAGATGGAACACGCACATGACTTGAATCTTTCAACTACGACTGGGATAGTGCCAGAGGAATTGATATTCGCCAGCTTACAGTCATATTTGCCTTACAGAATCTAATGCATTCTGGGTAATATTTTCAGAAATGTACATTAAAACGTCGTGATTGGTTGAAAACGTTCAAAACAATGAAAATTCAACCAATGGCGTGACGTTATTTTCATTTTGTGGTACGAACAATGAAATTCTTCATAGTCCTTTAGATTCTGAAACCGTCAATTTAAAAAGAACAGTTGGCCAAAAATATATAGAGCAGACAGAATCTCATGTCTGTAATTCTTACACCAGGATTCTTTTTCCTGACCTGTTTATTATTTCTATCTAATCAACGTGTGATTCGTTTGATCGCAGTTCTTCATTGAATGTCTATAATGTTTTGGACTACAACACTACTGCTTAGTTCTAAAACCAGCACTGCACTATATTATTTTCTCATAAGGATCCAGAAATTATCTCGAGGAAAATAGGAACGGAATTAGAGTCTTGTTGAATCTAGCTCGTTGACAATAAGCTATCTTTATACCTTGGTAAAACAGAAGGCCTTATCTGTGGTCCGAAACGCAAACTGCAGAAATTGACCGATTTTGAACTACAACTCAATGATCATATAATTAAATCACAGCAAAAACTTATATAGGATTGCACAAGGAGCAAATCCTGTCAAGAGTTAATTATTTTAACTCAATTATCAAAATAATTTACACTGAAAGTTATATATTGTAAAGCCTTAATCCAGTATCAAAAAGTCGAATATCCCTGATGATCCTCTTAGTATACTGTTGTATCTCACAATTAGCCGTTTCAGAATCTAAAGAATCATGGGTAATTTCATTGTTCGTATCCCAAAATGAAAATAACGCCACGTCATTGGTTAAATTTCCATTGTTTATGACCTTTTTAAACAATCAGGACGTTGTAGTGTACACTTTTGAAAATATTACCCAGGATGCATTAGAACGGCGAATTATGTGGTCTATTTAGAAGGGTTCTTATATCACCTCAATTTTCAAACAGTTACAGACTACAGTGATTTATTAAATCCGAAACAGTTACAGACTACAGTGATTTATTAAATCCGAAACAGTTATAGACTACAGTGGTTTATTAAATCCGAAACAGTTACAGACTACAGTGATTTATTAAATCCGAAACAGTTTAGCCGATTTATTGATATGCAATTGTAGAAGGTCTGTTTCTATCCGATGCAGATCATATATATTAAGTGTTCGGCATTTTACTTAAACCTTTTTGAACGTCGAATAATAACATTTATATAACTCTAGCCAGGTTAAGCCATTTCAACTTGTTCTTCCAAGAGTTAAAGTTGACTCAATTATTTTTGTTTTCCTTTATTTTTATTCATGACAAAAATTCAATAAAAGCCATGCCTCCACTTAATTTATAACGATTTGCACTTTAATGACCCTATTGAAAATAAGCCGAAACGCCCTTGTATGTAAACCTTGAATGATACAAAACTTATAGGGCGTTTTAGTGGTACCGTATTTATTTCACTCATATTTTTGATAACGCATCTATGTAATCTGTACTTGAATATTGTTAATATTGAATCCTAGATTAATTTACCTTTCCCCATGTTACTAGGAGTTGAAAGTCTAATACCCTAGTCCCACTAGGCCACGATCGCACTACGATCTGTGAAAAAAATGCAAATTTTGATGATCGTAGTGCGATCGTGTAGATCGCAGTAAGGTCGTATCACGGTCGTGGTGAGGTCTTCAAGATCGTGAAGAGCGTGGCCAACTTTGAACATGTTTAAAACAATCGTGGTGCGGTCGTGGCGAAATCAGGTCGTAGTAGAAGCGTAGTGAGAGCGCACTAAGATCGTAGTAAGATCGCAAAGGTCGCTGTACAATCGTAGCGAGAGCGTAGCGAGAGCGTAGCGAAAGTGTGATTCTATTCGGAGAGACTGCGATACGATCGCACAGCGACGTTAGAACGACCTCACTACGACCATCACGTTCTCACTGCGACCCAACTACGCTTCCACTACGACTATACCACGCTGTTCACGACCATAGTACGTTTCTAGCACGCCCTTGTCGTCCTCATCAAACCATTATAGGCCACGCAGTAAGGTCGTATCACGGTCGTGGTGAGGTCTTCAAGATCGTGAAGAGCGTGGCCAACTTTGAAAATGTTTAAAACAATCGTGGTGCGGTCGTGGCGAAATGACCGCACCACGATTTCAATAGGGTCATTAAAGTGCAAATCGTTATAAATTAAGTGGAGGCATGGCTTTTATTGAATTTTTGTCATGAATAAAAATAAAGGAAAACTAAAATAATTGAGTAAGGCCGTACCGTGGCCTATAATGGCCTATAATGGTCTTCTTACGACCTGACTACGTTCACACTACGACCATCATTCTCATTGTCATTTTCACATAAAATATATAAAAAATGCTCCCTAGATTTTGTTTGTTTGAATGTAATTATCCATTTGCTCTAACGGTTCAACCATGCTTCTCGTTTTTATATAGATTAGACCGTTGGTTTTCCCGTTTAAATGGTTTAACACTAGTAATATTTTGGGTCCTTTATAACGTGCTGATTGATGTGAGCCAAGGCTCCGTGTTGAAGGCCGTACCGTGGCCTATAATGGTTTACTTTTATAAATTGTTACTTGGATGGAGAGTTGTCTCATTGGCACTCATACCACATCTTCCTATATATATTGATACATCTATGTCATCTCTGCTATCGTTCACTAAAATATCGTCATTGAGCTTCATGGACCAGCAATAGGTTGTAATTTAGGTTGGATTGGTCGGTCCGACATCTCTGCTTGATCAGGATTCGTTACTTTGCTCCCTCTGCCTCTACATCAACTCCTACCACCATGCCCACGTGTTCTGGCAGATTTTGGTGGCATGACTGTATTGTTTCCGAGAAATCTACGATTTAATCAGAAATAGAAGGAATTGAACTGTATTGATATGGAACACGATGTTGACGTTATTGCTGAGAACGTAGTAAGATCGCGCTATGAACGTAGTATAATCGTGGTAAGAACGTGTAATAATCGCAGTAAGATCGTGTTGCAATCGGATAACTCGTGGTATGGTCGTAGTGAGAACGTGAAGAGCGTAGAAAGATCTTGATAAGCGTAGTGAGGTCGCAGAATAAGCGCGGTGAGAACGTGGTATAATCGTAGCGGGATCGTTGTAGAAGCGTAGAGAGGACGTAGTAGCATCGTGAAAGCAACGAAAATTTACATTTTCATGCCGCTCATACCGCGACCTCACCACGATCTAAATTTATTTTAGATCGCGGTGAGCGTGGTGCGGTCGTGGTCTAGTGGGACTGGGGCTTAAACAAATTACATATTGCTGTGTTGATAATCGGGATCAGTTTGAAGAAAACTACGATCTAAATGACTTTTTCGGTAATTGGTAGGTACATGTACGATACCCAGTGTTCATGCACTACATTTCGGCTGATGTAGGTATTTATTCATGTGAATAGAAAACAGCCCACTTATCTTGTATATAATATGATAACTAATGCTTTTATCATATTGATGTTGCTTGCTGCTGCATGTAAAATGTAGCGAATGTGAACGTCTTAACATCTTTCAAATTGGGCTACTTTAATTGTGGTTTTGCTGTATTTATATCTCTATATGCATTGCACAAGAATTTCTTGTTTAGGGTAAAATCATCTCCCCATTACACCACCAACTGCTTTCAATCTTGCAGAGGAAGTTATCAAAAGGATGACGCGCTGTCGGTTTAGCTCTAAAAACCCATGACAAACTGACTAAGTTATTCACATTGCATAATTACACTGCATACATAACAGTTGTTAACTACACTTATAACAAAATATATATTTACTGGATCATGGCGGGCGGAAGTGTATTATTTGAAAACTTTTAATTTGTTATGGGGTTGACACGAAACACATAAACATACATATAGATTAGGCCTTTATCGCTAGAATGATCTTTTTGTTTCAAAATTCTTAACTTGTAGATTGTAAGAAAAAATCATTTACAAAATATTAAGCATCGCTTACTGTTTTTCTATGTTATGAAAACAAATCTTCAAGAAAAGTCTATATTACTGTTATACTCTTAAATTTTGCACAGTTTATGATCAACATAGTTAACATGTCTACATTTTATCTAAAATATAAGTTAACGAAAATAAAATGGATTACAAGTAATAAATAGAATCAAATGTTTACTTTACATGTAGCAAAGTGGCAAAACGTTTTCATTTTTTATTAAAAAAAATTTACTCTGTTGTTTTGAATTATTAGAAAAGTATTTCATTTACCCATATACTTCATTTCTTGGTACTGTAAAATACTAATGTTATCTTATAAAGATGTAGCTTAATTTATGAAGAAAATGGAGTCTGAAGCGAGATGTTGCGTCAGATATTATATGTAATACGTTGTGAAGACAAACTCAAACAAGCTTCAACATACATAGGTGCCCAACTTTTCATTTTTAGTGAGATTATTGCCTATCAACTGTTGACGGTATAGATGGAAGAAATGCTTCAAAAAATCAATGTATATTTTTTCGGCGGAATTTATGCATATGCACAAAAACGATTCACGTGTATTTATACCTATTTTAATCGACTATTTTGAGAAAATTTGAGTTTTATTCCATAAATTACAAGCATTTCAAAGTTCCATACTGTGATTTGAGGATGTGCTAAGGTGAAGATTTGGAATTTGTGTCAATTTGTTCGAACTCCTTGGTGTTTTTCCATTCAATACAAGGTAAAATGGTTTGCCCCATAACACCAATTTATTTCTACACATAAGACTTAATGGCTCATAAAACATCATTTACCAAAATTTAAGAAGATTCTTGATTTTCTTTCTATTGATTTGGGACACAAATAATACCAATGCAAATATACGGTAAAAGTCCGAGTCAGTCTTTTCTTTTCCATATTTTGAATATCAAATATCTCGAAAAGGAGATCCATGACCTATTAATATCTCAAACTTATTTTGATCCTTAACCAATGCTCTACCGGCTTATAGTAGCAATTTTAAATTCTTATTTATTTAATTTCATCTAAGTACATCCTTAAGTATAAATAGTTAATATCAGAAGCAAAAAATGCACGAAACTTTTAAAGCCTTTAGAATCAGACGTAAATAATCCGAATATACCAACCTGAACGTTTTACCTTCCCTAATAAACAGTGTCATTTCATTTTTATTACATTTCAACTAGATATCAGCCTGTTTTTCATATCAAGGAAGCTTAAAATTCTTCACTTATTTGAATATAGGTGAACATATAAAATACCGTCTTTCGTTTTGCTAAATGACAGTTATCGTCATTTTTGCCATCGTTGATATAATTTACAGATTATAATGATTATATATAAGTATTCTGATAAATTTCCTTCTTTGATAACTATCGACAGTGGTGCATGCCAACGGTATAATATATACAATGAATGGACGTCTGAAAGTAAAATTGAAACTCAAATGCCAATACCGTTTCGTCAAATATGTCGTGTACAATAGCAACACATAGAATATGCCAATACTGAATTAAAAAAAAAACGCTATAAAAGTAGACCAACTCTTGTTCTTAAGTCGCAGTAAATTTGTTTTTTTATATTAGTTCAAGATCAAAATAAATACACGTTGTTCATTAATTGATTACTCAAAACTGTATTGTACTTTTTTCTTTAATTTGCTAGTTTAAAGAAATGCTCAAACATAACATAATGAGTCTCTTAATTGGAAAACGATTTAAATATTTACAACTAAATATGGACCAATTTATTAATGAATTAATCTGCATATCATGATAGCAACCCTTTTATAACATTTAGCATGGATATTACGAAGTGTTTTTGTATCTATTCTTGGTATTTTCATTACTTTAATGTTAATGATTTGCAAAAACAAAATTCAATTGTTTAGGTATTCTGTAAGAGAAAGTAAATTAGTGTACCATTTAAACTACATATACTCTTGCAAAGGAAATCTAGTTTTGTTGAAGATATAAACTGGTATTACCAATGTTATTTCAACTGATCGGGCGGAGCTCATGTTTTAATTTACATAAGGACAGTCTATTTGAAGATGTGTGTGATAAGGATGATTGCCGTTATAATCATTATTGAAATATAATCACCTATCAGTGTCACAAACGCATATACAAACGAACAGAGTGTAAGATATGGGACGAATAACTGGACACTTCATTGATGAGTTCATCCCAAAACCCCTGTCTATTGATGGACTGGTCTTAAATAAACGAACTTCTTAAACCCCGCCCAGTCAAGTGAAATAATCTAGTTATACGAATAGTTTGATGTTGGACGTAAAGATTCACATGTATATCAGTTTCATTGTGACTGCTATGACGGCGGTATTTCTATTTGATTTTGGCAAATGTAAAATTTAACATCTACAAACGTTTGACAGTTGGTAATGTATTATGCAATCCAAGTTTTGAGATTTACGCCAATGCTGAAATATTTGTCACACAATTAGAATGATTTATGGCATTTTAAATGCTTTTTAATACACCATAATCATTCCAAAGTAACAGTGAATCATGATGGAATCACAACCATGCATGTCTTTTGAATAAGCTTTAGGTGGAACATAACTAACTGATGTAAAAAAGAGCTAAAAAAAAATGATCATAAGAATGTGCCTAACCATAACTCTATGCAGTGTCTAACTCTGAATGAATGTTATTAATATTTGCGGTATTTTCATTTTTTTTAATGATCACTAAAAAATATGTTTGAAGATCTATTTTTGCCATTCACACGGTATCACTTATTATAATAGATATTTTTATGTGTTTACACTTGGCACATCTATAGTTTGCATTTCTGTAAAAAAAAAAAAAATGCAATTTCCCAAAGCTTCTTCCTTAGTGGCTAAAACTGTGTCACTTTTATTATGTAGTTTTGTAGAAAAAAAATATATTCTAAAAAACTGATATGCACTACCATTTTATTTAATGGTCAACACATTGCTGTGAGGGATATTTTCAACATTTATATGCCCTGAATTAGTTACAACTTAAACTTATACTAAACTTCTGCACTACCTCTACTTCCACCTTTTGTCTACATTGACCGCAACAATATATGTTTATACTGGTAACTGTCCAAAGTTATATCTCTATGAGATGAAAAATAGAAATTATATCTGGGAACCAATATGTACACAAATTAAGTAAGTTGGCTTTAGATATTTTTGTTATTTATTGTAGGTATTTTTAATATATATCTTTAAATGGTTTCGGTACTCATACATCTTTGGATTTCAAATTTTTTGTCTTTAAGCTTTCCTGATGAAGGTAAATCTAGAAAAGCGCTTCGGACGCAAGAAATTATTAAACGTGTTGTTTCATTATACATTTCCCAAACATATACGTGAGAAAATATCTGAGAAACAAAGGGCGAAGTACACCAAAGAGACATACAAACTGATAAGTGGAAAATAAACTGACAACGCTATGTTTAAAACTATAGAAACAAATAATATTCATCGTTTCAATATACATATCACCGTCTATAAATTCTAGTCTTTAAAAATGAAAAAAAAAGAAGAAAATTGCACTAGTTTCAAATATACGGATATTAAAATGGGTATAATTTCAAGTAAAACACAGCGTGCATAACATGCATTATTTTGACAGAGCGTTTAATACAATGTATCCTATGAAATACTGTCGGCTGCAAAGGCTTAAATGGGTCTATTCAGGGCCAGGTGTGCATTTAAAGAAAACTTATAAAAACAGAAAACTATTTATTTGGCCTCTACTATACGAACTTAAAGAATTATGCAACGATATGTTTTTGTTTTGTTATTAATGTTCTACAAAAAGAAAACAACGAATACAGTTTTCACCATATTATGTCATAAGCGTTTTCAGTATTGTTTCTTTACTTATGTCTATTTTTAATTATTAATTGTCACATGCCCTTTTATGAGTTTGGGTTAGAAAAAAATATTCCTATTCGTATTTGTACTTGTGGTTGTAAAATTCATTTTCAAGACAAGTGTTTAATTATTATTCGATAACATATAATTTTTACATGTTTACACTATCTATAATCAAAAACACGTCGGATTAAAATTTAAGAAATAAAACAATCATGAAAACCTTGACCTCAAATGCTTATTTACAAAAAGCTAAAATTGTAAAAGGTGTGAATTTTATAAAAGGAAGTCTGTAAAATTGTTTATATATCGTCAAATTATAGAGTTTCAAATTCTAAATGTAAGTGTATATAAAGACACAAAAATCATTTATATTACTTGTATTTGTAATTTATACACATATAATAATCTATATTTTTGATTTTTGATTATATATTTAAAAATTGAAACAACACGTTTAACCCCTATATTTAACATTTTCTACTATTGTGTCTATTGTTTTGTACACGGATCGGTGACAATATAACGGAATTTGACTGTCATACAAGTGAGAGGTTTAGCTAGCTAATAAAACCAGGTTCAATCCACCATTTTCTACATTTGAAAATGCCTGTACCAACTCAGAAATATGACAGATCTCCATTCGTTTTTGATGCGTTTTGTTATTTGATTTTGCCATGTGATTATGGACTTTCCGAATTGATTTTCCTCTGAGTTCAGTATTTTTGTGATTTTACTTTTTTCTATACTTAATTCTTCGACTTGTTGTCATTCAAACACATCTAAATTTTCAAATAAAGTTTTTTTCTTAATTATGTGCGCGAAAATAAACATTGACAAAAATATGTTATTATCTTTACCAACATTTCAATTGGAATGTATTGTATGTTGATCCAGTAATATTTATATATTAAATGTGTTGTGTTTTTCAATGATCTGTACTCGAAATTTGACATAAACATGGGTTTGTTATATCTTAATATCAAAAATCGTGTTTTCTGATTATGAAACTACGTCTTACAGTGGTGATCCTAATTATTTTTCAACGAATCCAATCAAGCTTATTCTAATGGTCGTCTGCAGTGAGGGGAAAGTTGTTTGGTTTCATGTTGACGGCCTCACTGTAACTTTGAGATGACGAACAGCTATCTTAAAAGCCCTGTTCCTTTTCTTATTATATTTTCTGTGCATAAACTAACTTTTTGTGTCATGAATAGATAACACGGATCTTTTGTTTTCTCTTATATGTCATTAGATAAAAAGAAAAAAAATATGTGAATCCTTGCGCAATAACCAGTTTATAGAGGCTGATCTGACGTAGAATGCTTGTGAGATTTTTTTTTTATCTGTCTTATTTTTTCGGTTTTGTCTCTATTTAACATATTGGTTTGAGGTACCCCTCTAGTTTTAATCGCCCTTTTTCTATTAACCAGGCGATGAACATTACCCAATAAACATTTTAAAATGCAATTGCTATATGATTTTAACTGTCCGCTATATTGAATGATCTAGGATTACTGTCCGTTGTGAATCGATTAGAATGATATTCTGTTACAGTCAAGTCCTACAATGGCCACTTACAATGTACATGTCACTTATCTGAATTGTTATTTGCCTATATCTTAAATATAGGTTTTTAAATATATTAGATAACTTTTTTATATCGATAAGAAAAACTAATTAGTAAATAAAACTTGCACTTTCATAGTAATTGAATATTGAAATCAATTGAGCACTAATTGCTTGAGTATATATTATTTAGTTATTCTTTTTTTCTAAATTCGAAAGTAATAGTCACATGTAAACAATTTCTCAAGAGGTATTTTATTGTTTCAAAAGTCGGTCATGGTTATTATGTCGGTTTCTTTCAGTCAAGAGTTCGTTAGATATTTTTAACTTAATTGTTTTCACACTACAAATAAACTAAATGCAGCAAGGTCTTTGGACAATTGTAACTAAGCTAAGTGATAGTTACTATTTTCACACACCACAAATAAACTAAATGCAGCAAGGTGTTTGGACAATTGTAACTAAGACTAAGTGATAGTTACTATGCAGGTAACAATTTAACGCAACTTTAGTAGCATAATAATTATAAATGAAACTAAATACTCATATGAAATTTAATATTACACTTCATAAAGTTTATGTGTCCGCCGTTCTTTTCTGTATGTTACCGTACTAGGAATAACCAAAACAATACAAAAAATCTAAAGTTAAAACACTTTCAAGGACATCATTATCAAATTTTTGGAGGTTGTTTATCGACATTTGTTTTAGAATAATAAAAAAGTCTTTTTTATTGAAGGGAAAGACGGCGTATAAAAAAACGGCCAAATCAAACACACTGTATAAGTTTATTGTTGAAGACAACTTAAAAGCAAAGATTTGGTGCTAAAGCTTAATTTTCAATTATGTTATCTTCTTATGAAACAACCTCTTAAAAAGAATATCCAGATTGTTTTTGCAACAAATCCACTCAAGCCTATCCATAGGTTCGTCTGAAACCTGCAGTAAGCGGGAGAGTTATTTGGTTTCACGTTGAAGGCCGCACTGTGACTTTGAGATGACGAGCAATAGTCTGTTAAAGTGTTGTTCCCTTGCTTATTTTTTTTCTGTGCATAAACTGGTATTTTTTCTTTTTTTCCCTGCTTTGTCTATTTTTAACTATCGCGTTTGAACTACCCCTCTAGTTAAAACCGCCGTCTTTTTCTTGAAACCATTCGATGTACATTATCTATTAAGTATTTGTAGCAACGCCATAAGGATTTTAACTGTTTGATATTTTGGATGATCTAGGGTTACAAATGTATTGTCCGTTGCGAATCCAATGTATTTTTACTCAACAGTTTGAAAGCTAATATTTTGGAAGCATATTAGACATTTAGATTTGAATGAAGTTGGGCTGAAAATTCTGTATCGTACAACTAGTTGTATTTATGCAACTACAAATGTACCAAGGGGAAAAATATGTTTTTACTCCTATATAACATGTTTAAGATTAAACTAATTGAAAATTTTACATCGAGCGTTGAATTGTATAACTCTAATTAAATTGCGGACAGGTCAGCGACATGTTCGAACCAAAAAATTGAAAATAAAACTATAATGTATGCAATAAAGGCAACAGTAGTATACCGCTGTTCAAAACTCATAAATCCATGGACAAAAAACAAAATCGGGGTAACAAACTAAAACCGAGGGAAACGCATTAAATATAAGAGGAGAACAACGACACAACACTGAAACGCAACACACATAGAAACGGACCAAGCAATAGACAAAACACCACGAGAATAACAAATATAACATCAAAACCAAATACATGAATTTGGGATAGACAAGTACCGTGCCACGTCTTATCTAAAAAAATAAGAGAAAACACAAACGACTCAACGTTAAAATGCAACACACACACAGAAACGAACAATATTATAACAATGGCCATCTTCCTGACTTGGTACAGGACACTTTCCTCGACGTAGACGCAGTCATGGTCATCGTCATTATACATCACCCTCTCTGCATGATGTCTCTATTAATGACTTGCTGCCATTCATACAAAAACCGTTAGGTATTCATCACATTCGCACGAAACTTTATTCATTACCCCTTTCAAAACTTCATTCTCTGTTCAATTTATGTTTGGAATCCACTGTTACAAACCCTCATTCAAACCAATACAAACTTCAAGCTATAATTTCGGATATTGCAAGTCACAGACTTTTCAAGCCAGTTCGCATTGGAAAAGATGAAAAAGAGAAAAGATATTTTCTAAATCTTTCCTTTGCCAACAAAGGTCTCGATGGCGTCAACCTTGGCAATATCCTTCATCATAAATTAGTTCAATCGAAAATACCTCCTTATTTTAAAGACCAGTCTGTACCAATAATTTCTTATACCTATACCAAACCTATTGCAACTAAAATTTTCAATTACAAACGCGTTTTGCAGGATCTCGATATTGACGACTTCAAGTCTAAACCTCCTGATTGCACTTGTGCTAGTTCCCAATTCACATATAATCCCGCTGGCCACGTTATTACCGGTGACCTTAACATTGTTAATAACACTTCTCTACGAAACGTGTTATCGAAAGGTCCGAAATATCGTGAGCCTAAATCCATCAATTGGAAATACAACTTTAAAATTTTGATGGATTCAGTCGAGGATTATGCCAGGCAATGGGCTAAGCGCGAGAAGGAAGACGTAGACACTCTATCCGAATGGATAAAGGCAGTGAGGTCCTTAATACAAATCAGAATTAAGAAACTGAATGGGTCCATCAATGCCCATGCTACGTCAATTTTTAAAGACCCAAATGTTGCTAAACACCTATCCGACCTCCATGATAAATATGTTGTTGTCCCCGCAGACAAAGCCCCAAATAACATCGTTTTTGTCTGTAAAAGTCATTACATTAATTGCTTGATAAACGAATTAGGTATAGACAATTCACTTGGAAACTCAACATATACCCTCACGACACTTACCAAAGAGGAAATCCTGGATAATCATAGGTCTGTTCTTTGTTCCTTTGGTATTTCAACCAAAGATGAAGAACTGGATCTTCCATCACTGTATTGGATACCTAAACTACATAAGTGTCCTTACAAACAGCGGTATATTGCTGGGTCTTCCAAGTGCTCCACAAAACCTCTTTCTAAATTATTAACATCCATTTTATCAGCAATCAAAGACGGGCTTCAAAGTTATTGTGAAACTGCCTATTCTAGAGGTGGCGTGAATCAGATGTGGATACTTAAAAATTCCAAAGATCTTTTAGAGTACATACAATCTAACTCTCTTTCATCTTGTAACAGTATTAAAACATTTGACTTCTCTACTCTTTACACAAGTATTCCACATTCCAAACTTAAAGACAAATTAAAAGAGCTGGTATTACTTTGCTTCATAAAAAAGAATGGCCAACGTAGATACAAGTATCTTGTCTTAGGGAGGGATAAATCCTACTTTGTAAAGAATCACTCTGACTCAAACAAAAAATTCTCTGAAACCGATATTATCAAGATGCTTGATTTCTTGATTGACAACATATTTGTTACGTTCGGAGGACGTGTTTTTCAACAGACTGTCGGCATACCAATGGGAACAAACTGTGCCCCTCTACTTGCTGACTTGTTTCTTTATTATTATGAGGCTGACTTCATGCAGGAACTTCTTAGGAAGAAAGATAAGAAGTTAGCAATATCCTTTAACTCTACTTTCCGCTATATAGATGACGTTCTTTCACTAAACAATTCAAAATTTGGTGACTATGTGGAACGCATCTATCCCATCGAATTGGAGATAAAGGATACTACAGATACAGTTAAGTCAGCTTCATATCTTGACTTACATCTAGAAATTGACAATGAGGGTCGGTTGAAGACAAAACTTTACGACAAAAGAGATGATTTCAGCTTTCCAATTGTGAACTTTCCATTTCTAAGTAGCAACATTCCAGCAGCACCTGCATACGGGGTATATATCTCTCAAATGATACGATATTCCCGTGCTTGCATTTCCTATCATGATTTTCTTGATAGAGGGTTACTGCTCACAAGGAAGCTATTAAATCAAGAGTTCCAAATGGTGAAGTTGAAATCATCCCTTCGTAAATTTTACGGACGCCATCACGAGTTGGTTGACCGTTATGGAATAACCATTTCACAAATGATATCGGATATGTTCCTCACGTCGTAACTACAATCCCCTTCCCTTTCATGAATTTGACCTACCGAATTATACTATTTACCGGATTTGTAATCACATAAGCAACACGACGGGTGCCGCATGTGGAGCAGGATCTGCTTACCCTTCCGGAGCACCTGAGATCACCCCTAGTTTTTGGTGGGGTTCGTGTTGTTTATTCTTTAGTTTTCTATGTTGTGTCATGTGTACTATTGTTTTTCTGTTTGTCTTTTTCATTTTTAGCCATGGCGTTGTCAGTTTGTTTTAGATTTATGAGTTTGACTGTCCCTTTGGTATCTTTCGTCCCTCTTTTAAAGGGGAATAAAAGTGGTGGGTTGAACCTGGTTTTGTGGCATGCCAAACCTCCCTCTTTTATGGCCATGTGAAATATAACATTAAAATGACAACACAACATTACAGGACTACAATATAAATAAATAGGAGAACACAATTGACAAAGAAATACACGAATAATAGCTAACAATAGGCAACAAGTTTAAAATTTTAATACGCCAGAAGTGCATTTTGTCCACACAAGACTTACTAGTGACACCCAGATACAAAAGTTTGAAAGCCAAAACAAGTACAAAGTTGAACAGCATCGAGGACCAAAAGTTCAAAAAAGTTGTGCCAAAAACGGCCAGGGTTTTCTGTTATGTACCAGATAAAGGCAACAGTAGTATACCGCTGTTCAAAACTCATAAATCCATGGACAAAAAACAAAATCGGGGTAACAAACTAAAACCGAGGGAAACGCATTAAATATAAGAGGAGAACAACGACATAACACCGAAACGTAACACACACAGAAACGGACCAAGCATCAGACAAAACACCACGAGAATAACAAATATAACATGAAAACCAAATACATGAATTTGGGATAGACAAGTACCGTCCCACGTCTTATCTCAATTTCTCAAAAATAAGAGAAAACACAAACGACTCAACGTTAAAATGCAACACACACAGAAACGAACAATAATATAACAATGGCCATCTTCCTGACTTGGTACAGGACACTTTAAAAGGGGAATAAAAGTGGTGGGTTGAACATGGTTTTATGGCATGCCAAACCTCGCACTTTAATGGCAAAGTTAAATATAACATTGAAATGACAACATAATATTACAGGACTACAATACAAATAAAAAGGAGACCATATTAGACAAAGAAAAGCATGATTAATAGATAACAAAAAGCATCAGGTTTAAAATTCAATACGCCAAAAACGCGTCTAGTCCACACAAGACTCAATAGTGACGCCCAGATATAAAAGATCGAAAGTGAAAAAAGTACAAAGTTGTACAGCACTGAAGATCAAAAGTTGAAAAGGTTTTGCCAAATACGGCATTGTTTGTATGCCCGGGATAAGAACATTCTTATTATATAGAACAATTCATGCTATTGCAAACAGTAAATTTTATCAAATGAATATGAAAGAGATATCTAAGCAAACAGGTAGATGCACATTTTTCTACGATTCATTAGTTATTGATGAAACAAGCATTGAAAACCGAATGATAAATATGTTTATGGTATTTCATTTCACATTTTAAACAAAAACGTAAACTACCATGATGATGATGTGAAATTAAAACGCTCCAAAGTAACTCTTTTTACACGTTTTATTTTATACTTTGAACAGTGCGTATTTGACAACAAATTTAAGACTGAAATCTATATAGTTTCTCTATTGTAAGAAGTAAATCACGAAAGGTTAAAAATGCTTAGATATCTTCACGATAAAGAAAATCAGAGGCTAAAACAGACCTGCCAAACTTATCTGGTTTTCATTTATTTATTTATCACAGACGATTTTGGTAACTTAAAATTATCTTAGCGTTAGTAAAGTTCAATGGAAGCTATTGTGCGAGTTGTTTTTTCAAAAAGTAATTTGTCAAAACTAAGTGGTATGTCCTGTATTTCTATCACCACATATGTCGTCTACAAAAACTCATCTGTGACGATCGAATAAAAAAAAATGACAAAAAGACAATACATAGTGAAGTCGGTTCCAACTATATGTCCCCATTCAAATGCATTGATCATCAAACTAGAGGCTCTTAAGAGCTTGTGTCGCTCACCATGGTCTATGTGCATACATGTATTAAACAAAGGACACAGATGGATTCATAACACAATTGTGTTTTGATGATGGTGATCTTACTGTATTGAACATTATTGCTAATTACAATTTTCTCTATCTTTAATAAACTTGGCCAGAGAAAAAAATCTGTAAATATTTACACAAAAATGTACCAAATTAATGAAAATTGAAAATTGTAAAAAATTGACTATAAAGGGCAATAACTCCTTAAGCGGTCAAGTGACCATTTTGATCATGTTGACTTATTTGTACATCTTACTTTGCTGAACATTTTGCTGTTTACAGTTTTTGTCTATCTATAATAGTATTAAAGATAATAACCAAAAACGCCAAAATCTCTTTAAAAATTACCAATGGGGGGGGGGAGGGGTGTGCAGCAACCCAACAAACCGTTGTCCAATTCATCTCGAAATTAAGGACTGATACATATTGACTTGAAAAACCGCTTGTCAAATTTGCTCTAAATGTTTTTGTTTCAAAGTTCAGAGCCAAAATCTACATTTTACCCCTATGTTCTATTTTTCAGCCATGGTGGCCATCTTGGTTGTTTGGCCGGGTCAATGGAAACATTTTTAAACTAAATACTCCAATGATGATTGTGGCCAAGTTTGGTTAAATTTGGCCCAGTAGTTTCAGAGTAGAAGATTTTTGTAAAAGTTGACGATGACGGACGACGGACGACGGACGCCAAGTGATGAGGAAAGCTCACTTGGCCCTTTGGGCCAGGTGAGCTAAAAAGGAGGGTTCCAACCCCCTTACCTGCCCCTGGATCAACCATTGTGCTAAGCTACAATATCTTGAAATTATATTTTATGTAATCAATGTACTGGTATTTTGTACATTTGTAGGAGAAGATATGCATATTTACAATATGTACACCTGTGCAATACCATTTTATCATGAAATTAACCAACATATTTTCTATTTTTATTTTCTCATTAAATAGTAAACATAGTACAGGCATATTAGTATAACTCTCCCATGTGTGTTCGATATTCAGGTCCATAATGTCTTTCCAGACATTAAATTAGTCTATGTTTTATTATTTTTAAATAACTATTTGAAATTCCAACACTTGTATAAATTGATAAGCAATCACCCAAGATGCTTTTAAATATGACCACCTAGGACGTTAATTAGTCTCGAGTTTTTATGAAAGTATTGCAGTATTTGCTTTTTTTTTCCCAAGAAACTTTCAACTATTAAATATGTTGGAAGGTAGATGTTCAAATTATTTCTTGAAATATCTCCTACAAATGTACAAAATGATCCAGAGCATGGTCATGCATTTTAAAACAACTGAAACCTCATGTAGACAGATTCTTTGTGTTTGTGCATGTTAATCATATTCATCAATATTCATATCAAAGTTCGTAATCTTCTCTGTTGCAATATTTATTTTAAGTAAAATGCATGAGAACAAACTTATCCTGTTTGGTTTTTTGAATGGAAGCAAAAGACAACCATTTTTAAAGACCCTACTAGTCAATATCACTATATAATTCCTTCGTCGAAGACAACTGAAAAAAACTAAATTTAATGAAACATAAAACATATGAAGTTTTTCAATGTAATGTGGATTTATTCTTATTCGTCGGATATCAATTTTCGTTGTTTTCGTCGATATTGGTTGACCAAGAACTAAATGTTCAACGAATTACACTTTTCTATAGGCTTTGTGTGGAGAGATTGGAAAAACAACGAAATCAATTACCCATAAAAAGCCAGAGTTTTTCAATCCACGAAAATAAGTGAAACCAATATATGTTAACTCGACAGTTTTGAAGCTCATGTTTGGAAAGCATATTTGAAATTTATATTTTAATGAAGTTGGGCTGAAAATTCTTTACCGTTAAACTAATTGTATTTATGCAACTACAAATATTGTACCAGGAAAATGGAATTTGTTTTTACTCCTATATAACATGTCTAAGGTTAAACTAATTGAAATGTTTACATAGAGTGTTGAATTGTACATCTCAAATTACATTGCAGACAGGTCAACTGAATATTTGAAAACAAAACAAAACATATGAAGTTTTTCAATGTAACAAAAGATATGAACTGAATATTTGAAAACAAAACAAAACATATGAAGTTTTTCAATGTAATGTGGATTTATTCTTATTCGTCGGATATCAATTTTCGTTGTTTTCGTGGATATTGGTTGACCAAGAACTAAATGTTCAACGAATTACACTTTTTGTAGGAGACAATATGAATATTTACAATGTGTACACCTGTGCAATACCATTTTATCCTGAAATTTCTAAAATGTATGCAGGAAGGTAGATGCACATTTTTCTACGATACATTAGTTATTGACAGTAACAATGAAACAAGCATTGCAAACCGAATGATAAATTAATATATTTACGGTACTTTATTTCACATTTGAAACAAAAACGTAAACTACCATGATGATGATGTGAAATTAAAATGCTTCAAAGTAACTCCTTTTACACGTTTTTTTTTTATACTTTGAACAGTGCGTATTTGACAACAAATATAAGACTGAAATCCATATACTTTCTCTATTGTAAGAAGTAAATAAAGACAGCAGCCAGCTGAAGGACGCTTACGGGTGCGGGAGTTTTTCGCTATATTATACATTAAAAAAACACGCCGGATTAAAAATTAAAAAAATTAAAAAAACGCGAAAAAACCTTGACCCCAAATGCTTAATTAAAAATAAAAATTGTAAAAAAAAAAAAAAAAAAAATAGAAAATGGAAGTCTGTAAAATTATTTTTATATCGTCAAGTTACAGAGTTTAAAATGTATATTTAGACACAACAATCATTTACATTATTTGTATTTGTGATTTATATATATATGATAATCAATACTTAATTGCGCAACTAATTGTCATTCAAAAACATTTTAATTTTCAAAAAAAGTTTTTTCTTGATTGTGGGCGCGAAAATAACCATTGCCAAAAATATGTTATTATCGTTACAAACTTTTCAATTGAAAGGTATTGTAGGTTGATCCTTTAATATTCATATATAAAATATGTTGTGTTTTTCAATGATCTGTACTTAGATTTTGACATAATTATATATTGGTTCGCTATATTTTAATATTAAAATCATGTTATCGTGTTATGAAACTACGTTTTGCAAGGTCGACCCTACTTATTTTTGCAACGAATCTACTGAAGTCGATGATAAGGGTCATCTTAAACCTGTGGTGTGGGGAACGTTATTTGGTTTCATATTAAAAGCCTCACTGTGACTTTGAGATGACGAGCAACTGTCTGTTAAAGCGTTGTTCCTTTGCTTATTTTGTTCAATTCAAGTGTATAATTATGTTATTATGGCTCAGTCAAGTCCGCCAAAGACCACTTCAATGTTTACTTTGACTTATTTAAATTTTTATTAGCCTATGTTTTAAATATAGGTTTTTAAATATATTAAATAAATATGAACGTTTTGTTATCGATAAGAAAAACTAATTAGTAAATAACTGAAATCCATATACTTTCTCTATTGTAAGAAGTACATAAAGATAGCAGCCAACTGAAGGACGTTAACAGGTGCGGGAGATTTTCGCTACATTAAAGACCCATTGGTGACCTTCGGCTGTTGTCTGCTCTATGGTCGGGTTATTGTCGCTTTGATACATTCCTCATTTCCTTTCTCAATTTTAGATTAAAAATGCTTAGGTTACTTCACGATAAAAAGCTGGATACTAAGACAGACCTGCCATTCAAAATAAAATTTGTCTGGTTTCCATTTATTTCATTATCACAGAAGATGTTGGTAACTTAAAATTATCTTAGTGTTAGTAAAGTTCAGAGGAAGCTATTGTGCGAATTATTTTTTCCAAGAAATAATTTGTCAAAGCTAAGGAGTTTGTCCTGTATATCTATCACCACATATGTCGTCTGCAAAAAACTCATCTTTGACGCTCGAAAACAAAAATTAACAAAAAGGCCATGCTTAGTGAAGTTGTTAAATTTGTATGTTGGGTAAGATCTTTATTAGTACACAGTTTCTGGAGTAAAATTCAATACATTTGAACATTGAGTTAAGTTACAATATTTCAGAAATTACTTATTTTGTAATCAATGTACTGGCATTTTGTAGGAGACAATATGAATATTTACAATGTGTACACCTGTGCAATACCATTTTATCCTGAAATTAACCATCATATTTTCTATTTTTATTTTCTCATTAGATTATAAACATAGTAACGGCATATTAATGTTAAACTCCCATGTGTAATCGATATTCAGTGCAATACTGTCTTTCCAGACATTAAATCAGTCTATGTTTATTATTTTTAAATAACTAATTGAATTTCCAACACTTGTATAAATTGATAAGCAATCACCCGAGATGCTTTTAAATATGATGACCTAGGGTATTAATTAGTCTCCAGTTTTTATGAATCTTTCGCAATCTTTGCTTTTTTCCCCAAGAAAATATCAACTCTTAATCACAATGATCCTTGATTTTAATCATGTTTTTGGATTTTAAAACATGTAGCATCATGTTGATGAGTTGGACTTTCTAGTTTGTCTAATTTCGCATTTGTTAGTTTCAGCATGTTTATTATTTTTATCAATATTGATATAAAATATGGAAAACAACACGTTTTATAATTATTGCGTCCGAAGCGATTTTCTGGATTTACCTTCATCAGGAACGCTCAAAGCCAAACATTTGAAATCTGAAAATGGATAAGTACCGATAATCGTTGAAGAGCTATGTATCAAAAATACCTAAAATAATAGCCAAATTTATCTAAAGCCAACTTTGCCTGAGGGAGTTGAAACCTTAGTTTTATAATAATTTCAAAATTTATAAACGGAAAATTCGTACTCTTCTCTGTTCCAATATTTCTTTTTGAGTAAAATTCTTGAGAACAAAATTAATCATTGAGAATATCTTTTTGATTACTTATCCTGTTTCGTTCTTAAAGATGTTCTCTTGTCATGTTTACAAATTTTGGTCAGATTTCGGAATCCTCTGGTTTTACCCATTTGAATGCCTTAAAAAAAATTGCCCATTGACCACTATTTTTCTTTTTATAAATATTTGGCTTGTATCATGATAAGCCATCTGTAAAAGTCTTATAAAATCCATGTTTTTTAACAGTTTTTGAGCACTATCACTTGTCAATGATAAAGCTATGAAAAATCAAGAGAGAACATTTTCCCGCAAAAATTTCAATGATTAATATCTTGAAAAAACCAAATTGACCTTTATTTTTTTTTGCTCTTTTGGTTCCATTAATATTACCCTATCGATATGTACTGGTGTAATGAAGCTTGTTATTTTCAAACTGAGAAGCGAACCGAACCTCCTTAATAGATTGTTTTTCTATCTGTTAAACATTCATGCAACTGTAAATTTACAAAGGGAATAAAATGTGGTTTATTCCTATATACCATGTTAAAGGTTAAACTGTTGTATATTCAAGTATCCACATTTTTTGACTGTCCCTTTGGTATCTTTCGTCCCTCTTTTAATTATATCATATCATTACTATCAGAAAGACATCTCTTTGTGAAAAGGAGACTGTTTTAATTCTTCTCATAAAGCGGTTTTCGATTTTTGGGTTTGGTTGTTTTTCTCATGTAACCAAAACGTAACAGAACACCAGCAAATACATCGTCATATAATGTTGCAATAAAACATATGCTGTTATAATTCTCAATCAATGTCTTAACCAGATAGAAATATTATCTATGTGTTTCATCAAACGATTGCTATTTTGGATTTAACACTTGTGTTTTTCAAAAAAGATTAATTTGAATATGTTAAAGATATTTCCAACATTTTGAATCGTCTACAGATTTACTATTATGCAAATATAGTGTTGTTTTAACGTTCTGAGTGTTCTAATATTCAGCACAATTTGTATTTCCGACCGTGCAAGGGCTGTATATCCAGTTAAGGTTTTTAAAAATTTCCACCATCATTATTTTGTTTTCTCTACAGGAAGAAGCTGGTAGATGCCTTGGTCATGGGTGCAAAGAAGGTCAAACCTGTTATTTTCTGAAAGATGGATCGCATAAATGTTTACATACAGGTTTGTTTAATCTTGATCACAGATGAAATAATAACAGAAATCACATAGCTTGACCCGAACGAGGTCAGAAATAAAAAAGACAGTTAAAACATTATGTACCAAACAAGTACCTGCCGTCATACGTTAATTTCTCATTATTATTCACCCGTATCTCATTCGCTTTATGTTGGATTTGCATTTAATGATTGTCGTAACAATTGTGTTATTGGAATATAAATTATTAACAAGTAGTAATATATCATGCTTCTATTCTAACTTACAGATGCTATAACTGATCATTGTATGCCTTTCAGAAATTAATTAGACAAAAACAAAGATATAAAATGACAGAAACGATATGTTTATTATAAAGGTATTCCGTTGGAGTTTTTTTTAAATTGACTTTCAAACAAATGGTTTTGTAATAAAATCCGGGCCCAAGGGACATTTAAAAGCATTAGCTTAAAATAAACCGACTGCGCCTTGTTTTAATGTAGACGTCTTAGTCGTCATGGATAAACTGTATGTCGTCATTATCACGGTTATGTTTAGTATGAAGCCATTATCTGGTCCTACTTTTATTGTTATACGATCATAACAGGCGTTCTATGAATAAATTCTTATTCACCTCGAGCAACATGGTGGCTTCTGGTAACTGTTCGAGACGGTAAAATATTATGGAAATCTGGTCTTCACTGCCGTTATATGTGCGAATTATGTAACTTAAGCTTTAACCGTTTTAATTGTGTATGACTTGGAAAGCGAGATATAGGTATTGCTTTGCCGGTGTTGGCGAAGACTATGATGACGGTATCAACACATGTTAAGCATGTTAAGTGTTCTGCTAAGTTAGTTTGATAGATATTACTTGAGAGAGATAACTGATATGTCGTATGCACATGTGAAGATACATTACTATCAGTACATATCAGTTTGATAACGATTTTGAGGCTTAGCCTCATGAGCCATGGTCCAGTGAATTCGAATTAATAAGCCATATTAAATGTTCAGTTTTTATGGTTAAGTTAAATTGATAGGACCTATTATGGTATATTATTGATAATTGTAAGAAGATTCATTACTATCAGTTTAGACTAGTTTGATGACCATTTGGAGACCATGTCCCCCTGGTCATGGTCTAGTGACTTTAAATGAAATTATGATTTTCAATATTTTAAAAGTACTATGATTAAGCAAATTTGATAAGACCTACGTAAAAAGATAATATTTCCTATAAAACTAAATTGCTATTTGTGCTAGTTTGTCAAACATTTTAAGGTCTTACCCACATGTCGGACTAGCGACTTTGAATTGATAAGAAGTGGTGCTGTTCATAAGTTTGTCTTTTTCTCAAATGTATGCCGACATGCGAGACATATTTCTGTGTCAAGTATATATTTTTGAGGAACTGATTTCAACTTCGGTTTATTTATTGTCATGTTGTTGTCGTTCTTTTTTTTCATTTTTTTATTGGTAAGATTAAGCAAGGTCAGCTAGTATAAAGGAAACTGTTCAAAGTAAAGATAACTGAACGGTACATGAACTCCTTTTTCCAAAAGTAAAATAAGTCAATTATCCAGTTTTTCATGGCCTTACGCTTGGCGTTATTGAAATGAAAATAGAGTTATATGCTAGTATTGAAGGGACATCTCTCAACCTTTTTCCCTGATATCAATTCTATGACGGTGTGCGATTGTTTTCAAAAATTTATTTTAAATATATAAAATACTTCATTCGTCAAGAAATCAAACTATGTGTTACACTTGGCACTCATGCTGTTAGTGTGTTTATAACATCAATATTATACCCTTTGTTCTAGTGTGCAAGCTTGAGTAACCCTGTAAACTGAAGTAGAATAGTCTATAAAAAACCATGTAATAAAGGAATCATTATGGTGCTTTGGGCACCAAATATTTGTTTACGACTTAAAGTTTTGATAATGCATATAAATGTAGAATTTATTTCCTACAACAGTACAAAACCGGAAATATTTTTTCTATTCTTTTTCTTATGCAACTGGATATATGACGTAGTATACTTTGGTGGTATTACAACTGATATGAAAGCAATGTTACGGAAAGTAAAACATCAGCACTTTACAATTGTGTCACATGTGTTGCATACATGTACATTTTAGTGTAAATGTTAAAAGAGTTGCATATCGCGAAACACATTTCAACACAAAAAAGACTAAACCAAATAAAAATAGACATGTTTACAAAGCGAATTTGTTTATGTTTCAAATGAATACTGTGGATTCATTATTATTCGTTGGATACCAATTTTTGTGGTTTTCGTTGGTACAAGTGAACCATGAAATTAATATTCAACGAATGACAAATTTTCTATTGGAGGGTATGCAGACTTCGGCAAAACCACAAAATTAAACATCCACAAGCATGCACGAAAATTGGTACCCACGAAAATAAATGAATCTTCAGTATTCCACATAATACATGTAATATGTTTCTGTTGTAGAATGTGTGATTTCACCACCAACTGTCAATCATGCTTATATCATTGACGCAGACAAAGTGTATAAATTGAAAGCCAGCGTTCACTATAAATGTGCGACAGGATATAAAATGTTTGGAAACAACGAAGTGGTTTGTAGAGCTGGTGGAAATTGGTCAAAAATTAACTTCGAATGTCTTGGTACGTCGAAATATATCTGAATTAAAAGAGGGACGAAAGATACCAAAGGGACAGTCAAACTCATAAATCTAAAACAAACTGACAACGCCATGGCTAAAAATGAAAAAGACAAACAGAAAAACAATAGTACACATGACACAACATAGAAAACTAAAGAATAAACAACACGAACCCCACCAAAAACTAGGGGTGATCTCAGGTGCTCCGGAAGGGTTAGCAGATCCTGCTCCACATGCGGCACCCGTCGTGTTGCTTATGTGATAACAAATCCGGTAAATAGTCTAATTCGGTAGGTCACATTCAGGAAAATAATCAATTATAGTTGCTAATTATCGAGACCTAATGTCTCACCCTAGTGAAATTAATCTTATTGATTTAGATTGTTGTTATCTCTATAGGAAACAAGAGTAATTTGCATCAGAATAAACATTAATTAACGCAAACAAAAAATCAGGATATTACAAATACAATTACACATATGCATGCATACACATGGTATATCGAAAACCGTAAAAGTTGTTTGAAATAGATCTATATATATATATATATATATATATATATATATATAAATACGAAATAAGGTGCTGTACTGTATCACATGTGTGAATTCAAATCCTTTTGAGGGTTAAAAGTTTGTCAGCCAAAATAAATCTAATTCTTACACTGTTAGGTTTTATTTTCAAACTTATAGTTATATATCTATATATATGCATGTAGGTTTCATCCGTATCATTTTTTTTTCAAGCGTAATTCTATCAATACAAATAACATTTTAGAACTTTCATGACAATTTCTCTATTTACATTGATTATAAAACTGAAGCACAAACATTTGAAAGCCAGGGATTCATAAATACGTAGAAAACTTATATACTAAGGACACAATGAATGTATAGCAAAACTGAAGTACGGACATCTTTGCCATATGGATTTTGAATCTTATATTCTAAGCAATTGCTTTTTCTTAATCAATGACAAATTAAGAAAGAAATGTTATAACGCAGTGATGATATTCACAAAACATCTTGTATTAAGATATGAAAGTTCATGATCAATTCTAACTTATTGTATAACATGTAGACAAATATGTCCGTTTTGAACTAATCTTATCATGCTTAGCTTAAGTAGTTTTATTCATATCAGCACAGTAGATGATAGTCTGCTGTGTTCACGATTGTCGAATAAACTCATCATAGATACCAGATCAAATATAATGAAATTTTATATTTACTCCAGAAGCACGTTTAGTCTACAAAAGACTACCCAGTGCCGCTCCAATCAAAAATCGAAATAATGTTAAAAAGGCCAAATAAAGTACGAAGTTGATCGGAAAACCAATTTGTCAACTCGGACAGTCTATAATGGCAACTCGTACCTATGTACTGGACACTTTAAAAATATCATTGTCGTTTAAATCTTTCAATGTTTTCCAACAACAATTCGCCGTTTCAAAATCTAATGCATCCTGGGTAATATTTTCAAAAGTGTACACTTAAACGTCGTGATTGGTTAAAAATGTCATGAACAATGGGAATTCAATCAATGACGTGACGTTATTTTCATTTTGGGGGTACAAACAATGATATTACCCATGATTCTTTAGATTCTGAAACGGCCAATTGTCAAAATAATAATTTCAGATTGTGGTCAACCACCTACCCTGGCAAACTCAAAAGTGGTCAACAAAAACATTTTAACCACATTAGGTAGATATATATACTACAAGTGCGACTCCGGATATGGTGCAACAAGAACAAGGTACAGAGTAAAGTGTCTGTCAAATGCTCGTTGGTCTAACCCTTCCGCAACCTGCAAAGCATGTGAGTTTGTCTTTTATATTGTTTTTTCTCATTCTTTTTGTATCGATAATTTTCATTTTGTCTAATTATGGGGTGTATATCCGAGCGGGAACTGTACTAGTTCATTACTTTAAGCATATTTATCAAAAAGAAGAATTTTAATGTTTTATGGTCGGGTTGTTGTCTCTTTGACTCATTCCCCATTTCCATTCTCAATTTTAAATCACATTCATTGATTATTTTTTGTTTAGCTATTTATACCATTTAACAGAAATAAGTCTCTGAATTTAAATGAATTATTCAGCTGCTGTTTGCATAACGGAAATATATAGTCTGCATTTAAAGAATGTAAAACATTAAATAGCTTTAATAAAGGCAACGGTAGTATACCGCTGTTCTAAACTCATAAATTGATAAAAAAAAATCCGGGTTATAAACTAAAACTGAGGGAAACGCATTAAATGTAAGAGGAGAACAACGACACAGCATTAAAATGTAACACACACAGAAACTAACTAAGCATTAGACAAATGAGAATAACAAATATAACATCAAAACTAAATACATGAATTTGGGATAGAAAAGTACCGTCCCATGTCTTATAGTAATGTGAATTCACACTCAAATATAAGAGGAAACAAACGATACAACAGAAACATAACGTTAAGATGTAACACACACAGAAACTAACTATAATATAACAATGGCCATAACCCTGACTTGGTACAGGACATTTTTTTAAAGAAAATAATGGTGGGATTGAACCTGGTTTTGTGGCATGCCACACCTTAAAAAGGCATATGTTTTATGAATAAATTCGGACTTTTAAAGATAATCATGAAATATATTGAGGGAAACAATGTTATGTTTTCAATTATTCCAGTATGTCCATCTTTTCCAATGATTCCAAATGCAGAGATTAATTCAACAACCACCTCGAAATTACGAGATACACAAATATTCTACACGTGTAATATTGGTTATGAACCACCAAAAATGTGGATTAAATGCTTAGACAATACATTATCAAATGATTCTCTAGCCATATGGTCAGATCCAAACGAAAATTGCCGAAGAGGTAAGAGGAATTTAAGAAGCAGTATTGAAATTGGTTTTAATGTTGTTAATGCTAATTACAACAATATAACAAAAATTGACAAGAGAAGTGTATACATTAATAAAGTAAAATCAAAGGGTGTGACATTAAACATAAAATGAAAAAAAAGCCAAAAACAGAATACAATACAATCTAACAATCTTTTTTTAACTGGAAACTTGAATACATTGCGAAAAGGTTTTGAAATATAACAGTTGCTTGTAATAACATTAACGGTACAAATTTTCCTGCACCAGATGCGCATTTCGACAATACATGTCTCTTAAGTGATGCTCGTGGCCAAAATATTTAAAATCCAAGGCTTATATAAAAGATGAAGAGCTATACTCCGAAAGGTCCAAAAAATATAGCCAAATCCGTGAAAGGAATCAGAGCTTTGCATGAGGGAAATACATCCCTTAATTTATAATAATTTCTAACATTTTGTAACAGCATGCTAGTTGACATCTAGTTAAATGTACCAATACAAGTCAGTCATATATAGTTATATTATTTGCATTCAGGTATTGTAGATCAAATGTGTTCGTTCATAGTGTGTTAATTTACGTTTTTTGATGAGTCAAGCCTTCCACTTGATATTTTATCGTGTGTTTTTCTATGTTGTGATGTTATACTATCGTTTCAGAAAAAAGGAGAAGGTTTGGTACCATTAAAACGTTTAATCCCGCTGCGAATGTTTGCACCTGTCCTTAGTCAGGAATCTGTAATTTATACGTGTTTCTCGTTTCTCGTCTTTTTTATATTGAGTAGACCTCAGGTTTTCCCGTTTGAATGGTTTTACACTTGTAACATTGCTTTATAGCTTGTTGTTCGGTGTGAGACAAGTCTCCATGTTGAAGGCTGTACATTGTCCTATAATAGTTTACTTTTATATATTGTTATTTGGATGGAGAGTTGTCTCATTGGCACTCATACCACATCTTCCTATGTCTATAATATTAGTAGTAAGTTGTCTCCTAAATAAGAGCTGTATAAAACCAAGATACCTATTTCGACATTTAAAGGATATCAAACTATAAATGTATAAATGTGCACGTATTGAATATAATCACATACTCAGGATTTTTCTGATGCCAAATACTGTGGGAAAATTTGTAATAATTACAGTAAAACCTGTTGAATTCGAACCTCTTTGGGACTTAAGATTGTGTTCGGTTTTAGCCGATGTTCGGTTTTATCAGGTTCACAACGCACATCATTTGATATGACGGTGGTTACGATCATGTTTGGTTTATACAGGTTTTCGGTTTAAACAGGATTCGGTTTAGTCAGATTTCACTGTATAATTTTGTTTTTTCACAAAACATAATTTTATTATTGTGGGAGATAATGAAGTCTGATGAATAAACTCATCATAGATACCAGGATCAAAATTTTATATTTACGCCAGACGCGCGTTTCATCTACAAAAGACTCATCAGTGACGCTCGAATAAAAAAAGATACCGAAGGGACATTCAAACATTTTCTAAAATGTATAACATGTATCTTTTTAGATAAACAAGCTGTTTTGAAATAAATTATCTTCTAGATAAAATACCTTTATTTGAATGTGTGATCACGGAACATTTTGTTCTCTGGTCAGTTATCTTTCAAAAATCTGTCACAGACTTCCCAAAATCTCAATATTACAACTTCTATACATAATAACACTTGGTGATCTTTAATGAGATAAGTTCGCAAACTCAATTTAAGGCTTAGTAGAGAATGCAAAACCATCTGCTAAGGCGGATTTGACGGTTAAACAGTGTTGCATTATAATCTATCACTGAAGTTATGATCCTATGAAAACAAAAAATCTACTTTTCTTGAAAGATTTCAAAATCTAGCTACTATATAATAGTTATAACAAATTGTAAGATTGTAATCTTTGCATTTTTATTTTTGGACCCCGATATACATAAAACTATCTTCAATAACAACGCCAGTTTAGAGTTATCTGATTGAAAGTGCAAAAAAAAAATTCCAACTATGTTCAGCTACGTTTCAACTTCTGAATGAAGGCAATTAAATAACTCCTTTTAAAACATATGGATAAACTATGTACATTATAAATTTGGATTATTTTTTTTTCTTTATCTGAGGATATAATCCTTATTACATAAATTTAAAAAAAAGTATTTTACTTTCATAAGTTTTGTAAAAGAGGGACGAATGATATTAGAGGGAGAGTCAAACTCATAGATAGAAAATAAACTGACATCGCCATGGTTTTAAATAAAAAGACAAACAAACAAATAATAGCACAGAAGACACAACCTAGAAAACTTAAGACTAAGCAACATGAACCCCACCAAAAACTGGGGGTGATCTCAGGTGCTTCGGAGGGGTAAGCAGATCCTGCTCAACATGTGGCACTCTTTTGTTACCTTGTATATGTGAATTTTAAATGAACAAGTCAGTATCATACGCTTTTAAAACGAAGACTGTATGTTTGATAAAAGGGATGATTAAAACACATGGTACACACGTAAGTACATACTTAAGACAGGCGAAAGATACCAAAGGGACGCTATGGCTTAAAACTATAAACAAACAAACAGACAAACAATAGTACACAAAACACAATACAAAAAGTTAAAGACTATGCAACACAAACTCCACTAAAAATTTGTGGTGATCCCAGATGCTCTGGAAAGGGTAGGCAGATAAGCCGTAACTGCATCGATACATACACTTTATTGAGAACATATTGCCATTATGTTTTCTGTTTCCCGATACCTTTTAACAATTGTGTCACAATTTTGTAATTCTAAATCTAAAAAAAAATATAAAATACCAACAGAAGAAATAGCAAAGGCAGGGTATTAAATACAATATTTCTTTTTACCTAGTTGATTGCGGCCCTCCTTACGATGTTATGAATGCCAACTTTGGATTTGTAAATGTGACTCTTTACCAAGAAACGATAACATACAGTTGCAATGATGGAATGACAATGACGGGATTTGTATATAACAGCACATGTCAAGCGAATAGAACATGGACGGAAACAAACTTTGTATGCGCAGGTAAGTAATAAATATTTTGATAACAGTAATTATTACTAGATTTATTTCCCTTGACTGGGCGGAGTTTACGAAATCCGCTCATTTAAGACCAGTCCATCTATAGTCAGGAGTTTTGGGGATAAGTTCATCAATGAGGTGTCCAGTTATTCGTCCCATATCATACAATCAGTTCTTTTGTTTATGCGTTTGGTAAAACTGATCAGTGATTAGAATTCAATAAGTATTATAACGGCAATCATACTTATCCCACACATCTTCAAATAGACTGTCCTTATGCAAATTAAAACATACGCTCCGCCCGATCAGTTGAAATAACATTGGTAATATCAGCTTATCAAAATTTTATCAAAGTATGACAACATTTTGATGTCTTCTTTTATAAATCTTTAAAATTCTTTACATCGAATCTGACATCGGAGCATGAAAAACAATTGTAATTTTTGTTTGGATCAAGACAATCTGTCAAATCTGTATGAATATATCAATGTATGGTATTGTAGGGAATATCTTAAAACTGTGAAATTATAGTAGATGAATCCGTGTACTAATTAAATAGTGTGTGAATATGAAGAATGATTGAATAAAGATAAACAAAAATCTACAAAAAAATCTGATACAGCCAATTATCATACAATGTTAGAGGACTATCCATGCTTCTACCAAGTTTGATAGATATATAAAACAAGAAGCTAGAAAATAATGATATCGCATTACCTGACCAGATAATGTAATGATCAATATGATGTTACACAGCATCCAATAAACTTGTAATACTTATTTTTTGTATGCCTCATATATGGGAATTATGTTTTATGATCTGTGCGTCCGTCCGTTCGTTCGTCTGAACGTCCGTCCGTCCGTCCCACTTCAGGTTAAAGTTTTGACTACAGTTTTTTGTTGAGTTAGTTTTTGATGAAGTTGAAGTTCAATCAACTTGATACTTAGTAAACATGTTTCCTATGATATGATCTTTCTAATTTTAATGCCAAATTAGAAATTTTCTCCTCATTTCACAGTCCACTGAACATAGAAAATGATAGTACGGATGGGGCATCTGTGTACTGGGGACACATTCTTGATTTTTGCAAATAACATTGCTTTCCTTTTAATGTTTGATGTATAGAATAAGAAATAATATTCATACAGTAAATGCATTCGAAGCACTTATCTAGATTATAACACATAACAAACACTTAAAATAAAGATATCGTTTGAGACGTCATGACCACACGGAAAATAAATTGTTATGTCCATGAACATAAACGACACATCGTTGTCGGATTTCTTTGAATCTTAATTTAATTAAACTGTTTCAAGATATCAAAGAAAAATTGAAGGAACCCTTGTTAAAATTGTAACTTTTAACAATATTGTTTCATGTATGAGAGATGTTTTTTAGATTGTGGAGAAGCTCCTGTACCAGAAGGTGCCAGTATGATGGTGTATCGAGGTGTGCATAGCACAATGTCTTTAACTTGCAGTGATGATTATATAGCTACAGGTGTCGTTGATGCTAAATGTTTAAATAGTGTCTGGGATCTTGGGGACTTTAATTGCTGGTGGAAGCGTAAGTTTAATATGATTGATTCAGTCCGGGAAAAATTTAAGAATTTAAGACCACTTTCAGTTTTATGTATTTATGTATGTCAATCAGTAAATGACTATCTGATTCAATTCATCATTATCCTTAATCATATAATAGGATAGCCGGTTTGCTTTGTATTCAGAAGCGTCATTTTATCATAAATCTTTTTGGAGAGGACAAATTTATATATTCATGTATTAGTAGCTTAACTTTACGTTTTCGTATTGAACTGTCGTGTATCATGCGTCTTTAAGTCATAATGTGATAGCCTCTTTTTTTATCATTTGTTCAATAGTTAAGGCGTATTTACTCTTACATTGTTTTTTTTATGTCGTTACTATATGAATAAATGGTATGAGTGTTAATGATACAACTCTCCATCTAAGCCACAATTTGTTTAAGTAAACCATTATAGATGAAAGTATGGTCTTCGACACGGAGCCTTGGCTGACATTAACAACAACCTATCAGGGCTCCAAAAACTACTAGACAAGTGTGAATCCATTTAAAACGGGAAAAACCCAAAGATCCAATCTATACATATATATTTATATATAACGAGAAAAAAGAAACACTTATGAACCGCATAAACAAGCGGCAACTATTGAAAGTCAGATAAATGACTAAGAGCAGGTGCAAACAAAATGCAGCGGATTGCATTTTGAATTTTGCTAATGCAGGTTGGTGGTTCGAAAACGCCTGATACATGTATCTCATGCTTATTCGTGTCGTTGCGTGACTATCTATTGGCACATACTTAACAATTTCTGAAATCAAATTGAACTAATATATATAGGAAGATATGGTGTGAGTGCCAATGAGACAACTCTCCATCCAAATAACAATTTATAAAAGTAAACCATTATAGGTCAATGTACAGCCGTCAACACGGAGACTTGGCTCACACCGAACAAAAAGCTATAAAGGTCCCAAAATTACTAGTGTAAAACCATTTAAACGGGAAACCAACGGTCTAATCTATAAAAAAAACAAAAATTATTTTCAGACTGCGGTGATCCTCCATATTTATACGGAGCAAAACGTACATTTAATGGGAAAATAGTAGGCCATACAGCAACCCATATATGTAGAAATGACTACCTTGATGTAGCTGGTGTTGGGTCAGTTAAATCCCATTGTGAACTAGGTGGCAATTGGAGCACTGTGTTCATCAACTGTTCAAGTAAGTTCATCTGTATACTAAAATAAAGGTGACCTTTAACTCATCGAAATTGATTACAACCTTTTTATAAAGGAGTTCTTTAACATCTGGTACAATTCAAAGTAGTTATTTATAATTTATAATAAGAGTTTTTAACATAAACATAAATTGAAACCATCATTTTTTAGACAAAAAATAAATAGGTGAAATAAACAAGCATCCTGAACAATAAGTTTTTAAAGGAAAATATCTTATTTGTTTATAACACCAACGGTCCCAATTTAATTAGATGCACAGTTTTATTATTAGACGAAGTAATCAGCAAATTACTGTTTACAGAAATATTAAACTAGATCTCAGCCTTACAGTCTACGGGTATTGTAGTCAAACGAACACTGGACAGGGAACCAGTATAAATTTTTGATTTGCATAATTGTAAATCACATGATAAAAACTACACAAACAAAATATTTTTTCATATACAAATATTTTATATATTCGAATAAATATTTAAACCCTCGTTTGTTTATAATAACATTGAACTAAATATTATGAAAATAATCGCTTATGAAACATTTATCTGATTAAATTTATGCAAAATGAAATAATGTTTAAATTGCTCATGTGTTTCATGCCTTACTCTATTTACTAGGAAAATGCTATACACCACCGACTATGATGAATGCTTACTATCCTACTGATATTACAACTTATGAAGGATCTGTCGTTTTTTACACGTGCGAGAGTCGATTTTCTCTAGTAGGTGACAGTGACAATAGTACGTGTATGGCATCAGGAGATTGGGTTGGTCCAGATTTTGAATGCATCCGTAAGTTTGATTTTCAGAAGACAGTTCAAATATTTTCTTTTAATTTGCACCTATTTTCCACATTTTCTTTATAGTCATGATTCCATGATATTGAAATTGTACATCAATTGTTCACATGATAATGTTCAATGCGAGACATTTGACAGTCCGAAATATTACCTTAAACAATCGTTTTAAATCATTATAACAACCTGTGATACTTAACTTATAATTAAAAGAAACCTTAGTATTTCTGACACGTATATACCATCTATAAGCAAGAGTAGGAGTGTAGTGATACACCATTTCCAAAGCTATCGGAACTCTACAATCAAGAACAAAAGCAATTTGCTTAAATATTATGTCTTAAAAACAAATATGTCCTATTTATTTTCAGTTTACTTGTTTTTTTGTTCTTTTTCGTTTTCTTTTATATTGATATATTTATATACAAAGAAAGGTCGGTGAACTTAATGTGACAAAGTTGTTATTTATAGTTTAATGAAGAATATAAACAGTTGATAAAGACGAACTCTGACGTTCTTGAATTCGATATATGATCATGAACTGAACACAGATCAGAAGCTGTCACCGTCAAATACTTCGTTATCCGTCTAAATTCTTGGTTTGTCAACATGATTTCTAAATGATAAATAATATAAGTTTTTGTTCTTTTTGCCAAAAGTTCAAACAATGTACTTGTGTAATAACTACGTAACAAAACTACAGAATGAACGTGACCAAAACAATCTAAACTTTTGTAATTTCTTTGTCGTTTTTGAGGATTGACTAGGTCTAAATCAAGATTTAGTGTTCAGTTTTTCACAAGAGGATATACCCGTGTGAATTGAGAAAATCGACTGTGGTGTTATATTCATCTGAAGTGTTTAAGCTTTTGTTATTGGATAACAAACTTTTCGTTTGAACGTATCCATGAATTTCGGTATTGTTTGTTACTTCAATATAGAATCACATGCACTAAAAATGAAAAAAAATATTTAGATGTAGATTTTCCTATCAATATTTTTCAGCTGACTGCAGAAGTCCGCAAACTGTGTCCAACGCACAACCAGCTCTATATAACAGTACACTTACACCATATAACGCCTTATATGAATGTGAGGCTGCTTATACAATGATTGGTGATTACTATATTTCGTGCCAAGCAAACTCTGAATGGACGACAGAAATGTTTATCTGCAGTGGTAAGCATAGATCTAAATTGTAATCAGCTGTATAATCATAATAAATATTAATTGAAGGGATATATATGCAAGACAATGACATACCTTTTATATTAAGTTTATACTATTTATGCCTGTTTTGACTATATAAGGTGAGAATTTATTAATTTCTGTGGGTACCAATTTCGGTGGATAAAAGCACCATTTCCTGGATTTTGAATTATGTACTAGGTTGAACATTAAAATGTGTAGTTCACTCGTACCAGGTACCCACATAATTAATAAAAAAAATAATGCATAATGCATACTAGCTCACCCATTGTATGAATGAATTGATAATGATATTGCAATATTTGTGAAATAGAACATCTTTATATCAACGCTGTACAGATATACCTTGAATATGTATATTGAGATTCATAATCTACTTGTAATTGCCTTCTAAATCGAGATTTGATAAGGATCCTCAAATGAAAACTCTTTTGATTATTTTAACAGATGATTGCCTTACAACAACCAACTTGCAAATTTTACAATCTATAAATTATATGTATTTAGAATTGAATACAAAATAAAAATGTTGATTTTTGTGAATTTCACGATACTTTCCATGGTATATATGACTAAATATAAAAAAGAAAATGTGGTATGATTGCCAATTAGACAACTATCCACAAGAGACCAAGATGGCACAGAAAAACTATAGATCACCGTGCGGCCTTCAACAATGAACAAAGCCCATACTGAACAACGTAACTTGCACAGTCGATATGTATCTCAATGACGAGTCAAATTGTTTGCCTTTTTTTTTGTATTTGTTATTAATGGAGTGTGAGTGAACATTTGAATCACTGTCTAAGAATATAATTAGATATGATGAAAAATCTTTAATTGAAGTATGTATATTATATCGCTTAAAACAGTGTACTTCTTGTTATCTTTTAGGATGTTCGTATCCAGCATTATTGAATGGTACATCTGTCATAATTGTGAGAGTATCAGGAATTAACATTGTTAAGTACAGTTGTGATGCAAACTTAAATCTTATTGGTGATAGTGAAATCACGTGTCAAGTTAATCTAATATGGACGGATCCAATATTTTTCTGTACAGGTATATTAATGTATATATTCAATCTTGCCTTTTCAAAAGGAAAATATATATTGAAATAATTATATAGAGTTTATTTTTATTTTCCCATAAACTGGAATCGAGCATGTGTTGAAAAACCCTAAATTTTTCCAAACTAAATAGTCAAAACTTATTAAAACAGTTTTTGATCAAATATCAGAAAACGATGGACTTCAGTATTGATGAAACAGATAGTTAATTATAATTCTCGTGCGATAGAATCTGTCAAGAGTTGTAAAAAATACATTTTCATCAAACAGTAATAGTATGAATTTATAAAAAAAAAATGATTATCATTATTTTATAAGAAAGCAAAACTCTTTTAGTTCGATAAATATTACTTTCTACATACAAACATTTGAATGTAACTTAATTTGATATTCTAGGATGTGCGAATCCTCCATCTGTACCCAATGCAGCATTACATATAGAATTACTACAGAGTGATAGTATGGTGTACTATGATTGTGATGCTGGATACAATTCTATTGGTTACAAATATATTGATTGTATAGATAACTCGTGGACTGTAAGGCGATTCATTTGTACACGTAAGTAAGAAATATAAAAAAAAGTGGTTAACTAAATACTGTAGTTTCACTGAATAAGTATTGATAACATTTATATAGACCACATGATACTAGAATAACAATAATAATGAAGTCGCTCGTTTATTCTTAAGAAAGTTTATGTTTTAGAATTTATACATTATTTATTATGTTTGTCGTAAAGTTTAATACCTATACTTTCTCAGTGTTTGAAACATGCAGCCGTGTATGCCAGTAAATAATAAACTTACAAAAATCAAGGTATGGACAAAACTACGACTACACAAAAGTAACGAAGTAAAAAACCTAATCTGCTTAAATAATGTGCATTTCTTTCTAACAATTGATGCGAACGGCTAAGCGCACATGTTTTGATTATTTGTTTCTAGCATACGTTTGCAAAGTTAACATAAACTTTGACACACTATACACTCGCTAAAAATGCGTCTACAGTTGGTCGTTCATCGTTAGTTAGAAAAAAAACTGCATTTGTTTCTAACTTCACCGTGATTAAACGATGTATTTGTTTTTACGTTTGTAAAAAGTCTGTTTACCAACAACATGTACATGCATTATTGAAAGTCAAACGGAATCAGTTAAGACTGATTAAACGTTGTATTTGTTTCTACTCTTGTAGCGTTTAGAAAACAATAACAAACGCCACACAACGTGTGCAAAATTTTGGTTAGAAAGAAATGCACACATACTTTGCAAATTACAAACGATACCGTTTTAAGAAATAATCGATTTATTCAAAACTCCAACCATTGAATGAATGAATATGTTATTTGTAAAAGCATATAGAACATGCTATGGCAATACGTAATATATACACAATGTGACAAAAGACTGGTAACAGAGAACAATACAATAATAACATACATGTTATAACTAACCAATAATACCAGATCTAGCTTTCCATGCACTCTTCAAATAGTTACAGAGCTTAATTCATGTAATTGTTAGAGATCTAGAATTAGCTTTCAACAAACAAGACAGTTAACAAATAGTAGGTCATGAACAATAATAGCGTGGCAAAAACAATATTCTAATTGCCCTATATGCTGGACATACCAAAACAAAATGGAATTCATTCTAAACACATTGCATATTACAACATACACAAAGATGCATTTCTCTTGGTAGAAGCGACCAACTTCAACATTTTCAATGTACCACTTCGTAGTTTTGTAAGAATGTTAATATTATTAATGTACCTAAAATAATTCTCATAACAAAAATCAAACTTTATACTTCTATACACACCTAATGTCTCACAGTCACATATATCTGGTGACCATTTTTGTAGATATTGGTCTTAAATGCGTGCCTTTATAACATCAAACGATACATCAATTGTACAGTTTATCAATGTAGTATATGGCAACTGATGATTTTGAAATGCATTAAACATATTTTACCAAACTAGTCAATCTATTCTAGTATAAACTGGAAAAATCGCCTTTCATTGCATTAAAAAGAAAAAAGGACGAAAAGACAAATAACTGTATATAAAACGCCATTGAAAACCAAAAGTGGTCTCAGGTGCTACATATTTTCAAATATATTATAGACATTTACGAATGTCACAAAAAAATATCGATTGAACGTTTTTTTTCCCTATAATTCGCTGTTTTCGGTGTGTTCATTTTCAATCTTTTCTCTTTACACAGCTTGCACAGAACCACCAATGATTCAGAATGCTACTTACAAAATTGAAGAGATCAGCAACAATTTCGAAGTCTTATACCAATGTGGTACAGGATTACTTTTAATTGGGAACAAGTTCATAAAATGTCAGGTAGATGCGACTTGGACATATCCAACATTTATATGTACCGGTAAGCATGTATTATTCATTTTTATTACTTGTTGTTTATAAGGGGAATGCATGTTATTGTTAACCAAATGTTTACTCTGTATTGAAAAAATCTGTAACGACATTGTCAGTTTTGATTTATTACTTTTTAGACGTCTGTCAAAATATATTCAATTCTTTCTGAAAAGTCTTGATTTCTCAAAAGCTTCTGTAGTTATAGGCATCATTGTAACTCGGTCATGGTTTGGATAACAACAAATAATAAAAATACACTTTTAAAGTCAAATTTTCGTATAAGATCTATTGAAATTGTCGAAATTAAACAATTAGCTTAGCTAAGGTAATTTTTATTGTATACTCTGTATAGTCAATAGGCCAGTAAAATTTACATTTCAAGTCAATGAGCTACAGAAAGATTCCGGTCATTTAACTACGATGGTACTTTATAGAATTTGAAAATATAGCATGCTTGACAGTGAAACACTTATCAATAAGTTCTTAATGATTTTTTGATCAACGTACGGTGTTCAACAATGAACAAAACTCATACAATATAGGTATCTGCTGTTTACTAAACTAGTAAACGAAACAAAAATATGTCAGACAGCAACCAAACATACTCACTGGATAACATGTCATGACTTTTCACAGCACATACAGATTGTGGCGGGTTTCTAATATTATATCAATAATTATTGACAAAACTAAATTACAAACCCTATTATTGTTTTCGTTTCTGTTGCCTTCTAATACATAATGAATCTTAAATTTGGACAATTACTTATTAACTATGCATCAATACGCAGTTTTAAATGTACATTTGATAAGTACTTATTAAATATGCATAAATGCAAACATTGATTTTTTTTTTAGATTGTCCAAGTGCACCAGCTGTTGCAAATGCAGTTGTAAATATACCTCTGATTCGTCATGATGAACAACAACTGACTTATAAATGTAAAAACAAGTTCTACTTGTATGGACCAAATACAGTCACTTGTCAAAATGATACAACTTGGTCATCTATTATGTTCTCTTGTATTGGTAAGTTTATGAAATCACGAAGTTTTACAATATTTACAATACATATACATGTGAGTGGCCTCACAGGAAAACAAAATAACTTATCATTTCGATTTGAAAATCCATTTATGTACTAGTATTTAATATGTATCTTTGATTTGAAGTTTCTACTACTTTTCAGTTGTTTTTTTATCATTATTGTTTTAAACTGTTTACCGACGAGGACGGTCTTCATGCTAAATGAGTTCTTTGTTCTCGTCGCATTTTTGTTTTATTGTTACCATGATTTTATCCTCTTTTAGTCGATATATGATATATGAAGATTAGTGAACTATCTACTTCAGCCTTCCCGAATATCTGCAGTTACCTCCATCATTGCGACCGTTATACTGCATCTGGAGTTTCTATTTGGTATTTTTTATAAGACTGTTATAATTTGTCTCGTTGGCATTTGTTTGTAACATCATGTTTTTGAATTTTTCATGGACTAATGATTGTCAGTTTATGTTTTCCTATTTTTCTGCTAAATCAGGACTGTATGTCGATTGTGTGTTGGTATTTTATTTTCATTCGAGTAAAGGTTTTTGTTTTTTCTCATAGAAATATTTATGTATGTTCTATTTTACTGTCAGAATTATTGTAGCTTTTAACAATTTATAGTGCGATTTTTAATGTTCACATATACATTTAAAAAAAAACATTTTAGTAATTTTTAGATAAAAAAATGAGTAACTTTAAATTGAATATATCAGGCTTATCTAGTTTACCATTAAAACAATTTTCCCATTGAAAAATCAGAGACTGTGCATTTTAAACATCTGTTTCCCCTGAGGGAGCTGTTCTGAAGCGCAGAATATGGTAGCACATAAATATTTGCGCTTAACACTGATATTGCTATTTTGTAATGTACATGTATTGAAATACTATATTTTCCATGCCTTATGCATTATTCCCTTTATAAAGAAAAACATTATACCATATACAAAATTCTAAAATATTTTGTTATTACAGTTTGTCGTAGTCCATCAAATGTCATTGGATCAACATTTAAGTACGAAATGGAACAGAATAAAATGATTTATTATTACGAATGTGATGAAGGACTAACTTTAGTAGGTGACAATACTTTGCAGTGTAAATCTAACAGGGCATGGACACCACCGATGTTTGTTTGCACTGGTATGTTTTATTTTGTAAACCATGGTTATATTTGAAATGTTCAAGTCATTTGTTTACTTGTTATTTGCTTGGATACAACATTATTACTGGAACATTGTATTCTAAATATATAATAAGAAAATAAGATATTTTCAAGATCTTCCGACAGGACAATATATTGTGATGACTACCTCTTATGAGGTATGTTCGGAAATATTCAACTATTTGCTCATGTGATCGACCACACGTATATTCTAACAAAGACTACATAAAAAATTATTCAACATTCAAAGTGTTTCGAATAGATTCATATAAGAATTTTCTAAATTGTGAAAGATGTTTCATTTAAAACCTAATATATATATTGGATTACACAATCAGGTAGATATTAGAAAATTATATATCGTCGTACTGCCTTCAACAATGAGAAAACCCATGTGCATCGTTATTTACACACAATAACCCGTCTAACTAGTGTTTTATGTAAAGTAGTGACGTATACTAAGTTTTTAGTTGCAACTACCTAGTTGGTATAGCTGATTAATTCCTATAAACAGTACATTTTATGTTAAATGTTTTTCGTCAGTCTAGAGGGTAAACATGACATGTTTATTTTCATGTAAGTATACATTTCGATTTACTTTAAACCAAACTTCTTGAAAATATATTTTTTCGAAATAGAAAAAAAAATTGTTATAAGTAGTTTTTAATATTTTTTAGGATGTTCGTATCCGACATTATTAGCTGGTACTTCTGTCACAATTGTGCGTATATCTGCAGTTAACATTGTAACATATAGTTGTGACGGTGGGTTAAATCTGATTGGCAATAGTGAGATAACATGTCAAGAAAGCCTAAACTGGACGGATCCATTATTCTTTTGCACAGGTAAACATGAATTTATTTTATTGAAATTTTTATTTTATAAGTGTAAGCATTTGGTATGACTGATCTTCAAATGATATTATTTCAAAAATATGTATATGTGAATATTTGAAAGCTAAATACACACGTTGTTTAAACTACTCTTTTAAACAATATAGTAATTCTCTAATGGTTACAATTTTTTTTACAGATTTTCTGTTTTGAATTTTCCTCGGTGTTCAGTATTTTTTGTGATTTTACATGTTTTTAGACATAGAGGTAGTTTTCAAACACACAAACTAAGAAGTGAATGATGAAAAAAGTAAAATCACAAAAATACTGAACTCAGAGGAAAATCTTATCGGAAAGTTCATAATCGCATGGGAAAATCAAATGACAAAACACATAAAAAACGAATGGACAAGAACTGTTATATTCCTGACTTGGTACGGGCAATTTCAAACGTAGAAATAGTGGATTAAAGCTGGTTTTATAGCGCAAAATTGATTGTTTTATTTGTTATTTTAGGATGCACGAATCCACCAGCTGTACCAAACGCAGCATTACACATAGACTTACTACAGAATGATACCATGGTGTACTATGATTGTGATCATGGATATAACTCTGTTGGATATAAGTATATTGATTGTTATAGTACTTCATGGACTGTACGACGATTCATTTGTACACGTAAGCATCAATCATAAAAGACAACTAATACCTTGTCGTTTAAAACACTTTGCGTTAGTATAATTAATTAGTATGCGCATGGTACATAATTTCTGAAACATGAACAACATAATAAAAGAAAAACAAAGACATATAAAACCCATGTTTGATACGCTCATGTGAAATAAAAAAACTTGTTTACTTATTGTTTTAAGTAGAGATACCTTTTTATGATTATGGCATCCCGTTTTTGTTTGTCATATTGCTATGTCATTCGATTGCATTGAAAAAGAGGCAAAATATCTCAAAATAACAGTTAAACTAATAAATCGAGAATAAACTGACAAGCTCATGGCAAAAATAAAAGACAGACAGACAAACAACACTACAGAAAACACCACATAGACAACTAAAGACTGAGCAACTAGTATTGATTGTGGATTCTTTAATGAAAGTTTCCGACCAGTTGAAAACATTCAATATCATTCTTGTAGTTACTGACGTCTTTAAATAAAATGTAGATGCGCAGTAATACATTCTTGTAATTTGCCTAAAATCAAAATTTACGTTAGCTTAAAATTATGAGTTAAGAATATTCACTAAACCTTTTACATTTCATATAGTCATACTAAATGATTGACAAAAAAGTTAAACAAAAATTAACACATTTGCACATTTCATCATTAGTCGACCATGATTTGTTTGTATGTTTTCAATTTAACCAACAATGCTAAAACTATATTAAATTAAAATGACTTACTATCATATAACGCTAGCATATAATGTTTTGAGAATTGATTGAAATTACAGCATTAATATAATAATATGTTTTTGGCATATTGAAGGATCTTTAGTCTGATTTTAAAAAGAATATACTGTTAATTAGGGGGGAAGAATTAGCTATTACCGCGATATAGCATTTTTGAGTTGATGCGGCATTAAGCAAACACCAATCAATCAATATAATAATTTGTTGACTTCCTTAGTTACAGACAAGAAGATAGAGAATTTTACGCTAACTGTTATCCAATCAGAACCATTGATACAAAATAATTGCATTAGAATTAGCTATAACCCGATATAGCCTTTTTGAGTTGATGCGGCATAAAGCAATCACCAATCGATCAATATAATAATTTGTTGACCACATTATTTTCAAAAAGTTTAGTTACTCATGTGACCTCTCATAATATAATGCATTAAAGATATGTACGAATAGCATAAAACAAAGAATACATTGCTGGACTGTGGACAAAATAGTTATAGATATCAAAGGTACCAGGACTAAATTTCAATACGCCAGACGCGAGTTTCATCAACGTTAGACTCATCATTGAAGCTCAAGTAAAAAATGTTAGAAAACCAAACAAGTATAAAGTTGTAGAGCATTGAGGACCCAAAATTCAAAAAAAGTTGTGCCAAATATGGCTAAGGTATTCTATGACTGGGATAAGACAGTCCTTAGTATTACGAATAATTGTTTTTTTTTTGTAAACCGGAAATTTATAAAAATTACCATATAATTTATATTCATGTCAAAACCGAAGTGCTGATTACTAGTGATAACCTCGGGGACGAAACGTCTAGGGACGAAACGTCTACCAGCAGTAGTTATGTTTTGCTTTTCTTAATGCTTGTTTCAATTCCTTTTTTTTTATTCAGGTTGCACAGAGCCACCAACTGTTCAAAATGCAACCTATAAAATTGAAAAAATCAACAACGTGTTTGAAGTGTTATATCAATGTAATATTGGATTACTTTTGATTGGAAACGAGTTCATAAATTGTCAGACAGATGTTACGTGGACATATCCAACATTCCTTTGTACCGGTAGGTTTTGGTAGTAGAATTCATGAAAGAGCTTATAGTCATGTCACCTGCATTAACTATTTGCTTTTAAATGTATAAATTGAAATCAATTAAAAGGCGAGTTGTGATTCAACAAGACACAACTATTGAATGTCAGCTGATATTACTAAAATGAGGAACATTTTGTTGTAGAATCTCACAGTCATATAGGTGAGAGGTTTATCTAGCTATAAACCCAGATTAAATCCACAATCTTAAACATAAAACAATGCCTCTACCAAGTCAGGAATATGCCAGTTGTTGTTCATTCGTGTAATGTGTTTCAGCTTTTAATTTTCTGTTTGATAATTGACTTTCCGTTTAAAATGTTCCTCGGAGTATAGTATTTTTATCAATTTACTTTTTGATTCAACTTGGCACAATAGTTAAATGTCAGCTGATATATTCAAATGAAGAGCACTTTTTGTAATATCTCACATTAAAGAAGTGTTTTGAAAAAATGATACCTCGAAGACAAAAAGTCAATACCTTGATATAGAACAACAAAACTGAACAGCAAAGAATCAATCGGGTGAACTAACGTGTTTAATAATGCGTAAGCAAAGCTCCCTTACAGTATGACCTTTATTTGTGTTACTCATAAATTATTCATGGAATCGTGATGCAATTAAAAAACTAATTTGCAATTTTACGAACAATGGACTACATTATAGTCACTGAAACATGTGAAAGTTGAATAACAAGAACTAATGAAAATTATCGTAGTTGTATGCTTATATATTAAAAAAAAGATGTGGTATGATTGCCAATGAGACAAATCTCCCCAACAGGCCAAAATGACACAGAAATTAACAACTTTAGATAACCGTACGGCCTTCAACAATGAGCAAAGCCCATACCGCATAGTCAGCTATAAAAAGCCCCGAAATGACAACGTAAAACAATTCAAACGAGAAAAACAAACGGCCCTATTTATGTATGTTTTTGTCATAACATAAAATGAATCATACAATGTACTAAGTATGTTCATATTGATTAGCTATTAACATGTGCATTGTCTGTTGTAGATTGTCCTATTGCACCATCCGTTCCAAATGCAGTTGTTGATATACCTTTAATTCGTCATGATGAACAGCTATTGACTTATACATGTATTAATGATTTTCATTTGTATGGACCAAATATAATATCCTGTCAGAATGATACTACCTGGTCTTCAATTATGTTCGCCTGTATTGGTAGGTTAGCTTGTTTAATTAATTGCTTTTTATACCAACATTAGCAAAATGACACATGTGGAGTAAGATCTGCTTAACCTTTCGAAGTACAGGAGAACGACACGGTTTTTGATGGATTTGTAGAAAGAAAAAAAACATTATCCGTTCAGGATCATATATTTCAATTAATTATTTAATGTAACTACGATCAAATGCAACATTTTAAGTCATGGGACAGTAAATGGCTTAAATTACAGATTTTGCTACAAATTTGCAATCCGTTTTTGCTCGTTGAACTATAACTTTAAACTGTTTTTATGTGAAATATTGCTTATCGAATTCTTTCAAAATACTAATTGCCAATTTGTAAAGAAAGCACATAAATAAGCGAAATTTTTCTATTGTTTGTCTTAAAAAATTCAAGCATTAATGACTATTTGGTCTTAAGTTCAAATACAGTGGCAATTAATATGTCAAACTTTAACGTTATCCAGCTGAACAATTCAACATACCTTTGATTGCATTATAGAACGTACTGATTCCCGAAAGTTTGATAGAACAAAAACAGGTGCTTCTAATCTGCACAACTGGACAAATGTGCCCACTACTTAAATTTTATATACTCTTTTTTACCAAAACTTCCCAAATAATTCATCTATTTACAAAGATTCCAAAGATTCAACTATGAATAGGAATTATTTTGTTTAAAAGTACTTACTACTTCTATGTGTTCAGTGTATCCGGCCCTGAATTAGTGTTTATTTTTACATATAATGTCGTATACACATTTTATGATGAGTTTATTTACAACCACTGGGTCGATGCCACTGCTTGTGGAGATTTATTTCCCCGAGGGTATCACCAGCCCAGTAGCCAGCACTTTTGTGCTGACATGAATTATCATTGATATGGTTATATTAAATTTATAAATTAACTGTTTACAAAATTTTAAATTTTTAAAATACTAAGGCTTTTCTACCTCAGGAATAGATTACCTTAGCTGGATTTGGCAAAACTTTTAGGAATTTTGGCCCTCAATGCTCTTCACCTTCGTACTTTATTTAGCCTTTTTAATTGTTTTGGATTCTAGCGTCACTGATGAGTCTTTTGTAGACGAAACGGGCGTCTGCCGTATGTACAAAATTTATTCCAGGTATCTATGATGAGTTTATTTAGATAATTTATACCACGTACTTATTGGATTCAAACATTAAGTTCAAGTTTTCAAGTATATAAGTACGCTTGTTTGAAAATGATGTTATATATGATATGTCTAAAAGTATATTATCTCATAATGTGACATAATCATTAACATTCAAATTTTCTATTTTCATCTTTCAGCGTGTCCTTATCCTTCTAACGTTACAGGGGCATCATTAAAGTATGAAATGGAACAGAATAGTATGATTTTCTATTACGAATGTGACGAAGGACTTAATTTAGTAGGTGATAGTACCATGCAGTGTCAATCAAATACAGAATGGACCCCTCAGAGGTTTATTTGCACTGGTAAGAATGATAAAGAAGTATTTATAAAAAGAAGATGTGGTTGGATTGTCATTGAACCATATCAAATTCGCAGGTAATACACGATGGTCTTGAAGTATAGATTTTGCGCACTGGCGTTGTATATCATCTTAACAACGTGTTATATTATTATTTTATTTGTCTTTATTTATATTACTTTTACTGTTAAGTCTGTTTTTCGAGATATCCTTTTTGACGTAACTCTGTGCTTATGTATACCATCATACTTTGAACGACAAAATTATTTTATGATATGACTCTGTACCTATGTATCTTGTCATACTTTGAATGACAAAATTATATTATTTATTAATAGTACTTTTACTGTTAACCCACTTTTTTGTGATATACATTTGACGTGAAGTACTTATGTATCCCGTCATACTTTGAACCACACTATTATTTTATTTATTATTACTTTATACTGTTTAGTCAGTTTTTGTTATATCTATTTTGCGTTACTGTATTTATGCATCCCGTCATACTTTGAACGACAAAATTATTATTTCATGTCTACCTGTGCGAATTTCAAACGCGAAATTTTACACCAGTACTCAAAACCCTCCTTCCTTGATGGGTGCATTTTACATAGACAAATAAAATCGTATGATATAATCAAAATGAGAATGTGAATTTGATGTATGCCTTTTTGTGCTTCTTCGTTACATTTGTTGTTTTTATAGTTATTAAGATGATAACACAATGTTGACTGCTGTACCCCTATTTTTGACATTTTAACTATTGTGTCTGTTTGTTTTGTACACGTATCGGTGACAATATAACGGAATTTGATGGGACTGTCATACAAGTGAGAGGTTTAGCTAGCTATAAAACCAGGTTCAATGTCTGTACCAAGTATTATGACAGTTCTTGTCCATTCGTTTTTGATGCTTTGTGTTATTTGATTTTGCCATGTGATTATGGACTTTCCGAATTGATTTTCCTCTGAGTTCAGTATTTTTGTGATTTTACTTTTTCCAAAATAATCCAAACGGCATAGAAATTAACAACTATAAGTCACCTTATATGTAGACAGCTCCTCACAAACAAAACCCTCTAACTGTTAAATGTAAAGGCATACACTACAGACACGGATACACATTCAACTGCATCCACAGAATACGAGAAACAAACCATGCAGTAAATTTAAAAAGAAGACGTATTATGATTGCCAATGAGACAACACTGCATAACAGACCAAAATGACACAGAAAATAACAATTGAAGGATACTGTATGCAATGATTATGCAACATTTGTTAGATATAATTAATTTGTTTTAAAGTACTTCTTTTTCCAATTAAATGTCATCCTGATCTTTCATTTGATAAAGGCGTTTTATTTTCAATCTGTATGCATGAAATATCACTTCATATAAACGTCCTTAAAACACCATTGTAACACATGAAGACATTGAATATTCATAGCTTGCAACTTTTCAAACTGACAAGATCTACACAAAAGTTTTAATGTAACTATGTAATAATTAGTTCTATATGAGAGTCAATGTAACAGACACCTTTAAATATTATCATATTTAACCAAATTCCTACAACACAAAACACAATAGCAGGAAAACAGATATGAAATCATAACAAGCAACATTTATCAAGTATTACATGTTTAGAATAAACTTATATAGTCTAATGCAAAATAAAATCTGTTCACAGAATGTACACATCCTATTCCTTTAAACGAAACATCAATCAGTGTTGTTGAGGACTCCGGTACATATAAGGCAACATATAACTGCAATGGTGGATCAAATCTGATTGGGAATGGTGTAATAACATGCCACGACAATCTTACATGGACGAATCCATTATTCTTTTGTTCAGGTATATTTAGTATTTAACTAACTCTATGAGTAACTAGATCAATCCTTATATTTTAAATCTGTTTGACAAAATTGATATAAGAAGATGTGGTATGAGTACCAATGAGACAACTCTCAATCCTAGTCATTTGTAAAAGTTAACCATTATAGGTCCAAGTACGGTCTTCATAACGGAGACTTGACTTACACCGATCAGCAAGCCATAAAGGAACCCCAAAAATGACTAGTGTAAACCATTCAAACGGATAAACCAACGGTCTAATATAAAAAAAGAGAAACTAGAAACATAGTTTGTTCATTTTTTGGCAGAATAGTTCTCGTCAGAAACTTTTACTTTAAATTTACTTTTATATATATATATATATAATATTTGATAACTTTATTTGAAAAAAAAAACCCATTTAGTATCAAATGAGATTCCTGGAATATATGTCCTCATATACAATTTCTTATTAATTGCCCAAATGTAAATGTGAACATATGAATCTCTTTAACTAATTCTCAATCTTATGAATCTCTATAACTAATTCTCAATCTTATGAATCTCTATAACTAATTCTCAATCTTATGAATCTCTATAACTAATTCTCAATCTTTATCAACATATTTTCAATCATTAATATTAAATCAATATTTTAGAATGTTCCAATCCACCCGTTATTCCGCATGGAAACTTACATATCGACTTAATACAGACTGATCAACTGGTGTTCTACGATTGTAATGATGGATATAATTTCTATGGCGAAAAATACATCAAATGTGAAAATGACGACACTTGGACTCGCCCAAAATTTATTTGTACACGTAAGTAGCTGTTTGTTGAAAGATAAAAATATGAGAAGATAATGCATAAAATATAATACATGCGCATTAATGCTGTCCAAACACCCTGCTAATGCTGAAAACTATATTATTGATCTTTATGTTATTTCATAAAAGGGGCACTTGCTACGAGATATATGAAAATTCAAAATTGGATTTTTTTTTTGTTCATTCATTAATGAAAGTGAAATAGTGAAATAATAATTTGCTTTTATCAGCTAAAATGGTTCAATTTTATCAAACTAAGCTTATAAACATTGATAATGACTTATTCACTAGCAAGTGAATAATTCGACCTCATTAAATCCGTATTCATGAGAACTCCAATTTAACCCCGCAGAAACGCATGCATTGTCTGTGTACGGGTATTTAAAGGAAAAGAATGTCAACATTGAAAGTGATACTAGGTAAATAATTTGATTTACAGATTCGATCCACACAAAATCATTCTGACTTATAAAGGTAAAAAAGACGATAAACATAATTTTTTAATTTACAATATACAAAATGTAACGTAACTATTAAAATACAATTACACGAGGTGCTTAGTCTATTATCTATGTTTATGTTTACATCGCTTATACAATGTATGGTCATAGAAGGTCAACTCGATAGTTAATTAGATGGCGTCTTGACTAAAATTCACAAAAAACAAAGCTACATCTTATTGAGACCATTTCCTATAAATTGTTTACTTTATACATTTGATAGCTTGGAAAAATATTTTACATTGTTATAAATGAAATATGACAATTTGAGTCAAATCGGTGAACATGAATTTGACAGCTAGTGCCCCTTTAAGGCTTTATCAAAGTTTAAGTTCAAGTCATATGTGAAAGTAATCTAGGGAGGAGTTGTGTAACTGATATATTATTGTTAAGATTTGTTTATTGTATTATTCTATCACAATAACTGTCAAATATATATACATATTAATCGTCCTGAATACGCATGAAACATTTGCAACTGGACGTTAAGCAAACAATAATCAATCAATATATATTAAGATACAGAGATGTGGTATATTTTTGTACTACTAGTATATTTTGTGTGTTTTCTAGAGCATATTTTTGATATTTGAGGGAACATTGATACCTTTATAATTAGGATAGTCTTTAGATTTTGATATTGAACGAATCAAATGTTAGATGAATTCAAATACTATTAGATAAATTCGTAAAGGTTTAATATTGCACTGAAAAAAGGTTTATTACGACGCAATGATATACAACTGATATCAAAGAACAAACACCCAGTGTATTGATTTAAGTAAAATTAAGCTTTGATAATGTATAATGATCATATTATCGCGAATACCATTTTACTAGGAACTTTCTGTTTTGAATTTTCCTCGAGTTCAGCTTTTTTTTTTGCGTTTATTTTAGTTTTTGTTTCTAAATCGTCAAATTATTCCTTTATGAAAAAAGCATTGCAATTACAGGAACAAGTATAGTAAATGTAATTTAGTATCTGAATTAGTCTATGTTTCTTCAATTTTCAAACAAAAAGCAAATACGCTATATTCTGATTTAACCAAATAATTAACATGTTGCAGCCTGCATCGAGCCACCAAGTGTTCAAAATGCTTCCTATAAAATTGAAAATATCAACTACAATTATGAAGTGCTTTATGAATGTGATGTAGGACTATTGTTGATTGGAAACAAGTTCATAAACTGTCTGTCAAACGGGACTTGGACATATCCAACACTATTATGTACAGGTATGTGATCACTAGAAAATACGGAGGTTTGTATAGATTTATAATACCACAAAGTATAGTTTTTTGTTGCTAAAATCCATGCGATACAAAAACAGGTTGGCAAACAATGAGCAATGATGAGACTACGATACCAGGTAATGTGTGAAAATATAATTCGATTTCATTAACCTTTTTTTTAAATTATGATAAAACAAAATCCTCGATCAAATTAAATTCTGTCTTCCATAGTAATAACGTTCAATGTTGATGCACATTTGTGAGAGATTTATGAAATCAAAAAATCCATATTAGCGAGCAAATTGGCTTTGAAAGAAAAATGAAATGTTGACTTTACAGGTAAAACATTTCTTCAACCGGTCCGCAATTTGCAAAAAAGAAGATGTCGACAACAAAAATAATTTATAGGAAGTATGTAGATCGAAATGTTGTTGAAAATGAAAACGATTTTTGATTTTAAAGGCTTTTAAGATAAACATCGTTATCAGCTCAGATAAAAAAGTCAAAATTGTAATTTATTTCAGAGTGTCCGGCTGCCCCATCTGTACAGAATGCTGCCGTGAATGTAGACCTGATTCGTCATGATGATAGCAAACTTACATATCAATGTCTGCCAAGCTATTATATGTATGGTTCAAATGTGATAGATTGTAACATTAATTCTACATGGACACCAACTGTGTTTGCCTGCATTGGTAAGTGCCTTTGTGTTTGTATTCGGACACTACATAAATAAATAAAGGCAACAGTAGTATACCGCTGTTCAAAACTCATCAATCTATGGACAAAAAACAAAATCGGGGTAACAAACTAAAATTGAGGGAAACGCATTAAATATTAGAGGGGAACAACGACACAACATTAAAATGTAACACACACAGCAACGGACTAAGCATTAGACAAAATCCGATGAGAATAACCAATATAACATCAAAACCAAATACATGAATTTGGGATAGAAAAGTACTCAAAACTCATCATAGATACCATAATTGAACTTATAGTTTTACGCCAGACGCAAATAATACTTTGCATTAGAGTCGTGTACAAAATAAAATGATAGCATAAGCAATATTTGAAATAACAACTGCATTTACATTTATTATATTCTTTGGAAACATGATTTGGTTGTTTGCTATGTTATTAATATAGTGTTCTCTGAATATCAGATGTGATTTCCATATAGTATTTTCGTCTGTGTTTCATTTAAACCAAAAAACCTGATTCATAACGAAGGATCGGTCTATTTGACTAGTTGTCAGTGCTTCGGCATGTCTTATTGTTTCTTTATATATTTTCAATCCACTATTTTCTACATAACAAAACTCCTGTACCAAGTCAGTAATTTGACAGGTGCTATTCGTTTGATGTTTTTTATTATAAGGGACTTTCCGTTTTGAATTTTCCTCGGAGTTTTTTTTTGCATATGATAACGTATAGATATACTATAATTAAAATGATCATAGCTGTTTGACAATTATGATATTCGCAATATTTCATACTTGATTAGATTTATTCTGAACATTGTTATATACATGTAGTCTTTAAAAGAACTTAAACAAAGTTACAAAGGGTACCAGGATTCTAATCCGGTAGATGAGTGTATCGTACTTATATAAAGACTCGTCAGTTTTTCTTGAATCAAAACAATTGAAAGCAACACAAGATATTGTTGAAGACAAAGCTGTTTAACAGATTTACATTTTTATATAACTGTCCTAAATAGACACCTTGTATACGGTTGTCTCAGTCACATCTAAGTGTAATTAAATTATTCAATTAGAACTAAGAAATAGTTTTGATTTCAGATCGTTGATGGTATTGGTTTAAGTTGTAATCAATCACTGGTTTTCTAGGTTTTGGTGTACTAGGATCGTGGCATACTTTTAATAATTTCTTTTTTTTAAATCTCGTTTTAACAGAGTTTAACAACTCCTGTATCCTTCTATTAATTTAATCTAAAATCATTTCAATATGAATATATCATCTTTGTCACAACAAACGTCTTTCCTTCGATTAAATGAAGCAAACAAAAAAAAGATAATTATCTTTCAAATTTAATGCTTCATTTCAGAATGTGTAAATCCAGGAAACGTGACAAATGCTGTCTTTACGTTTGTAATAGAAAACGGTCACATGCTTTTCTATTACGAATGTAAAGACGAATTGTATTTAATCGGGAATAATGCTCAACAATGTCAATCAAATTCCGAATGGACCCAACAGATGTTTACCTGTAGTAGTAAGTATATTCCTTGCATCAATGTTTTATATATATTTTTTGACTGACATAATATGCATGACTTAAAATATCATAATCACATTCTTTTTTTATTTACGTATTTGAATGAAATAATATGCATGATTTATAATATCATATTCACATTAATGTTTTTTTTTAAATATTTGACTGAAATATTATACATGGTTCTATAATATTATATTTACATCTTTTTATTTACCAATTGTTCAATGAATGTATTATTGTACTTATAAAATGCACTAAAATAGCACTTATATATAAATATATTTGTCTTTAACTTATTAATATTGTTACACGCTTTTACATTTCAAATAAAATCTTACACATATTTAATAGTATCATGTATGTTTTTTTATCCTAAGCATGAGGCTAGACAAAATTGCACATATTTTCACAATTTTTAAGCATGTCACACAAAGCCTTTTTGCTATTAACTTTTATTATAGCATGTCCTCAGCCAGAGCACATTTCACAAACTTCTGTCATAGTTGAGGTGAGTCCATACGATCGCATTGTTAAATATCAATGTGAAAATGGGACAATTGGAGCGGGAAATATCACGTGTCAGTCTGATTTGACATGGACAGCACCGTACTTTACATGCAGTGGTAAGCACCTTTTTATGATTGAAAACTTACTCTGATATGATATTGCATTAATTGATTTTGTCTAAGTCTCCATCCTATACCTGTCTTTAAAAAAAAACAGCAGAAAAGTCATGAGTAATGTAATGATTTAATTTTTAAGTTTCGAACTGGGTTATACGTTAAATTGCATTCTGTATCAACAAATCTGAATGCTAGACGTTTAATACAAGCTATTTCAAATCCTTAAATCGGTACTTAAATACTGCATAATCATGAATTTTACATGCCTTCTTGCAAAATCAACAATATACGTGTATTAATTAGTATAACATGCCTGGATTCTTTAACTGTAAACTTCACTCTAAGAATAATCTAAATAAACAATCAACTGACTGTTTGCTCTGAGTTTTGATAAAAATTACTGCAGTCAGAATCACGATTTGTTTAAAACATACAATATTTAAGGTCCTTAAATAACGGGAGACAACTTTGTTGTGTCAAAGCTCTTCTTATTATCCAACACATAAAATGGTTTGTTAAGAAAATAAAGCGCAAGCTTCTTTCGTAAGAATAGGTGTGTATTAAAAACCAAAAACATTTCAGGATATTATGTGTTTTGAAGTGAGTTCGTTATCAAAAGAACGATTGAACGGAAACATTACAAACTATAAAAAATATATATCACCAGGTTTTCTTTAGAATCCTTAATTACGCTAACTCTTTACTTCGTTTTGAGAAAGATATTTTGCAAATACGTATTTTGACATTACGGACTTATGATTAAGATCTTAACTAATTCAGAGGCAACAGCTAATTAAAGATATCAATCATACAATGTTATAATGCATAATTTTGACGCCTTCAAATACCAATAACATATTTATCCATAACTCATTTTTGTTTTAACATATCACGTGACATTTGCTTAATTTTGCAGGATGTCCTGACCCTCCAGAAATAACTTACGCAATTTATACATTTGAAACAACATTGAATATAACATATTTAAATTATGAATGTGAACCTGGATTAAATTTAGTTGGAAATGGTTCTATTCAATGCCAAAATGATAATATATGGAGTCAACAGAAATTCGTATGCACATGTAAGTAACAAATTTAAACAGAGACTGGGAATGTAAAACATACGTCAATGAGACACCAATCAAGCGAGAAAAATAAGAAAACTGACATCTTGTAGGATACAAGGTTCAAATGAACTGATTTGATAATTTCCATACTGTGTCAAACATTTTAAATATGTCTGTAAGTAAAAGGGTAAAAGGATGCAAATGATTATTGATGTCCACATTTCTTGGATTTTCTACAAAATGAGCCCACAGCACATTACAAGAAATACAAAATGTGTTTCCATAACCAATGAAATTTCCTATCCCAGAATGCAAATCAAATAATAATAACCTTTCAAAAACACACAAAGAATGCCACTTCTTACACACTTGTTTCACTGCAGTGTACATTTTTTTTGTAAACGATAACAAATGATGTCCCACCGTAATTAGCCAGCGTGCAATCGACAGAGACAAATCGAGTCAATAATAATTTAGTTTGCAAAGAACTTTCATATCTTGAATGTTTATTATTTCGTTTCTCAAAAACACTGTTGCATGTGTTGCAAATAACGCTTGCTGTCAATAAAAGTTAAGTTTAAGTAACTTCGCATGTGAGTAAATTAATTGCCGAACTATGATGGACCAATTAAAGATTTGACATATGCTGCAAAAATGGTTTACGACATATGATTGATAAATTATCAATCAAAAGTTTAAGCATTATAAAAGAGTATTCACTATTGTATTCACGGGAATTCCGGGTCATCGATGCTATTCAAATTCGTACTTTCGGCCTTTTTAACTTTTATATTCTGCATCAGTGATAACTTTGTTGTGGACAGCTTGTGTCTGTGTATACAAGTTTAGTCTGGTATATATGACACACTTGATAAAATAACTCCATTTCCCACCTACAGAAACATGTTCAAAATAAAAGCGTAACCCTTTAATACTGATTAGAAAAATTTTAGACAATATTGAAAAGAGCAATTTGGAAAATACGGGAACACAATACTCGGTGCTTTAAAATCATTAATCATATATTTGTAGCATGTTCACAACCCACTGACGTCATGAATGCAATGTACATAGTTGAAAAAGTAGAAAAATTAAACAGTAGCTATACCGTTGTCTATAAATGTGATGATGGATTTAATTTACTTGGAAATAGCGTTATAGAATGTCATCCGGGTGGTATCTGGACAGATTTTCAATTTATATGCACACGTTAGTATACAATTAAAATACACTTGTATTAATTTATAACACAAGCTGATAAAATTCAAAACATTCTCTGTAAAGTAAACTTTAAATTCCTTAATGCTGCATTGACGTTTCTGGACGTTGCCAAACAATCTTTTCAACGCAGATTAAAATCCATTGAAAATTATTCGAAATAATATTATATGTAAAATTGAGAATGGAAATGGGGAATGTGCCAAAGAGACAACAACCCGACCATAGAAAAAAACAACAGCAGAAGGTCACCAACAGGTCTTCAATGTAGCGAGAAATTCCCGCACCCGGAGGCGTCCTTCAACTGGTCCCTAAACAAATATATATTAGTTCAGTGATAATGAACGCGATACTAATTTCCAAATTGTACACAAGAAACTAAAATTAAAATAATACAAGACTAACAAAGGCCAGAAGCTCCTGGCTTGGGACAGGCGCAAAAATGCGGCGGGGTTAAACATGTTTATATGATCTCAACCCTCTCCCTATACCTCTAACCGTTATATGTCATACACAGAAAGACTTTAGAAAAAATCGTTTCATTGATTTAAAAAGATTTTATTATTTATCGTAACTGCTAAATGATCATCTAAAAAAAAATTAACCAAGGTTTAAAGTATTTGAATTGCCAGACATGGTTTAATGAGACTTTCTATAACACGCAAAACACCTTGAAATAAAGACACCAATCATTGTGTCGTGAATATATACCTGACGGTCTCTTCTTAAATCAAGCAATGATATACAATACCTATTTCATTTTCACAGTGGACAACACTGTGATCTCCATAACATAAAATAATTAATCGAGGCAAAAATGTATTATATAACAATGTGAACATATTTTGACGAACTGCTAGGATGCATTTGTATTTTTGTGAACATATATGTTTCTTATATATATTCAGGATGTACAGATCCACCTGAAACCCCGGATGCAACATTTGAGGTAGTGTATGGTGATAATAACGTGGTTTATGAATGCGATCTAGGGTTGAATCTAATTGGAAATAAAAATATTGAGTGTCAGCCAGGTGGAAACTGGACTGACCGTTCATTCATATGCACAGGTGAGACAAATTTCTGGGATAACGCATTGCATTGTCTTTTATAACAAATCAAGGGAAGATATTTTGTAACATCGCAATAAATCAATTTCAATATTAATTACCGAAATAATACCTTTGAAGTAGTGATTGATTGCATGATACATATCGACTACATGCAACAACGAAGCACTTTTTAATTTATTTTTTCAACTGAAATTGATATATGTAATTATTCATGTAATTTATCTCAATATTCCAAATCGAAATTTTTTTTTAAAGACATTTGTGCTTTACTTTTGATTGATTGAGTGAAACCTAAAATCTCATCAAGTTGATTTTTTTTAATAAAATGTGTTGCTTATGTGAATTAGACCATTAAAGCAAAAAAATCAAATACATTCAAGAACCATCGTGTACCATCAAAAACGACATATTTTACATGTTTAACAATAGAAACGTTGCGATTTATTTTCTGCTTAGAAGTATATCGTCACATATTAACATAGCAATTATAAATACAGGTGAATATACAACTCAACCTTTATAAATGTACTGATCATATTTTCAATACAGTATGCACAGAGCCAGCTGATGTCATGAATGCCATGTATACAGTTGAAAAGTTCAACAGTAACTATACCGTTATTTATAAATGTGATGATGAATTCAATTTACTTGGAAATGGTGTCATGGAATGTCAGTCTGATGGAGACTGGACGAATTATAACTTTATTTGCACAAGTAAGTATTTATGTAAATAAACTACCAATACAGACAAAATATTGGTTATGCTCTATCTGTACATTGAACCATTACTTAAAAAATGAAAACACGAGTGATTGTATAGTATATAAAAAAATAAGCATTCTAGCTTCTAACTTGAAGTAAACCATAATCCTGATTTATCTATTTATAATTTGAACTCTCTGATAAGGCTGAAACATACAACTGCAAATTTAAACCATCATCAAGGACAGACACTTGACGATCTCAATTTATGACGTACACTGTATGTTTACGACAAAAACTATTGTCTTTTTATTTCATGAACGTTAATCCAAGCAAACTGTTTTAAAAGAAGAACATGAAAAGTTTGTATAAGACTGTTTTATTGCACTATATTTTACATTTAGAATGTACTGACCAACCTATAATTAAAAATGCTACCTCAAAAATAGTGCATGCTGATAACAACGTGGTTTATGAATGCGACGTAGGGTTAAATTTAATTGGAAATGCACATATAGAGTGTGATCCTGACGGAAACTGGGCAGACCGTTCATTCATTTGCATTGGTAAGATATATGTTTTAATTTTAAGATGAAAAACCAAATTTATATTTAACAAAGTACAAAAGTATACTATAAAACTATTTAAAACATTATGCGTCAGACGTATCCTTTGTGATAAATCTTGGTCATTAGTATGGTTATGGATTTATCTTTCATCGAAATCAAAATTGGTTCTATTTACTATAACGGGTACGAAGTACATGTAAAACTACGGTCAGAAAATGTAGTCAACATATAATAATATTCAACTCGCTACATTGAAGACCTGTTGGTGACCTTCTGCTGTTGTTTTTTTCTATGGTCGGGTTGTTGTCTCTTTGGCACATTCCCCATTTCCATTCTCAATTTTAAATGTTATACATATCGTGTTCCCGTTTTGATTTCCATTGCGTAAAAAAATACAGATAGGTGTATTTCTACTAACTCAATGAAGATATAAAATTCAAAAGAAACAATTCAAAAGAAACAATTCAAAAGAAACAATTCAAAAGAAACATAAGTTATCGTTTGTTTTTTTTTTTGGGGGGGAGTGTTTTTTTTTATACTGATGTTAATGCAAAATTTCAAATAGTACATTATTGTTTGTCGAAGTTGTATGATACATTTAATCTGCTAATACATATTAAAAATAATATATAAGAGATAGCAATCGAAGACAACCAGCGTATTTCAGGTTTCTGACTATGCATGGATCGTCATTATCTGAAGCCTCAGTCCCACTAGACCACGATCGCACCACGCTCACCGAGATCTAAAATAAATTTAGATCGTGGTGAGGTCGCTGTATGAGCGGCATGAAAATGTTAATTTTTGTTGCTTTCACGATGCTACTACTTCCTAATTACGCATCTACAACGATCCCTCTACGATTAAACCACGTTCTCACCGCGCTTATTCTGCGACCTCACTACGCTTATAAAGATCTTTCTAAGCTCTTCACATTCTCAATACGACCATACCACGAGTTATCCGATTGCAACACGATCTTTCTGCGATTATAGCACGTTCTTACCACGATTATACTACGTTCATACCGCGATCTTACTACGTTCTCAGCAATACCGTCAATATCGTGTTTCATATCAATATAGCTCCATTCCTTCTATTTCTGATTAAAACGGAGATTTCTCGGAAACAATACAGTCATGCCATCAAAATCTACTAGAACACGTGGTCGTGGTGGTAGGGATTGATGTAGAGGCAGAGGAAGCAAAGTATGAACGCCATATTAAACTCCAAATAGTACACAAGGTACTAAAATTAAAAATAGTACAAGACTAACAAAGGCCAGAGGCTACTGACTTGGAACAGGCGCAAAAATAGTGGGATTAAACATGTTTGTGAGATCTTAACCCTCCCCCTATACCTCTAGCCAATGAAGAAAAGTAAATGCATTACAATACGCACATTAAAATTCAGTTCAACAGAAGTCCGAGTCTGATGTCAGAAGATGTGACTAAAAAAAATAAACAAAATGACAATAATACATAAATAACAACAGACTACTAGTAGTAAACTGACATGCCAGCTCCAGACTTCAATTAAACTGATACTATACACATAAGTAGTATAATACTTGTCATCAAGAGATGTCGGAACGACCAATCAAACCTTAATTACAACCTATTGCTGGCCCATAAAGCTCAAATTAGGATATTTTTGTGAACGATAGCAGAGATGACACAGATGTGTCAATATATATAGGAAAATGTGGTATGAGTGCCAATGAGACAACTCTCCATCAACGTAAAAATCTATAAAAGTAATCCATTATAGGCCAAGGTACGGCCTTCAATACGGAGCCTTAGCTCACACCGAACAGCACGCTATAAAGGGCCCCAAAAATACTAATGTTAAACCATTTAAACGGGAAAAACCAACGGTCTAATCTATATAAAAACGAGAAGCATGGTTTAGCCGTTAGAGCATATGGGACAACATCCCTAATGCGCCTCGAAATGAGGAACTCAAAAGTCACGTGTAAAGAAAAAATCTCTGTGTAGTAATATTGGACATGTTTCTATTTTTAAGAAATGACTGAACTTAATTATTTGTGGTGATTAGGAAAGTAGAGGAACATAAAATAAATGTGTAAAAACTATGGAGCTATTGAATGTGTTCAAAGTATTAAATTTTCAAAGAACTTATTGTGTTAAAAAGGGGATATTTTACCACAAGGAGCCTCATCACAAAAGGATGTTCCGGGTTTGCTAATTTACGGAAAAAGTAATTTCACTTCGTACCCCGAAAATTTAACCACATATGTGAAAATGTCACAGCTTCGAAACGAGCTATCATACATATCCAAGTTTACGACATGGACTGAGCTACAGGAAAAAACGTTACCATTACCGCCTATGAAAAAACAATTAAAGATATTGAGCCAAATGGATAAATACATTCAGACAAACACAATCTAGGTTTTTTTTTTATATTTTTTATTTGAAAATGACAATAAAAATGATGGTCGTAGTGTGAACGTAGTAAGGTCGTGAGAAGAGCGTGATGAGGACGGCAAGGGCGTGCTAGAATCGTACTATGGTCGTGAACAGCGTGGTAAAGTCGTAGTGGAAGCGTAGTTGGGTCGCGGTTGGAACGTGATGGTCGTAGTAAGGTCGTGATAACGTCTCTGTGAGATCGTAGCGCAATCTCCTCGAATAGAATCACGCTTTCGCTACGCTCTCGCTACGATTGTACAGCAACCTTTGCGATCCTACTACGATCTTAGTGCGCTCTCACTACGCTTCTACTACGACCTAACTTCGCCACGACCGCACCACGATTGTTTTGAACATGATCAAAGTTGGCCACGCTCTTCACGATCTTGAAGACCTCACCACGACCGTGGTACGACCTTACTGCGACCTACACGATCGTACCGCGATCATCAAAATTTGCATTTTTTTCACAGATCGTAGTGCGATCGTGGCCTAGTGGGACTGGGGTATTTCATGAAACAACCCATTTTGTTTTGCGTTTGCAATGTTTGCCTGCAACTATTTGCTAGGACACTGATTACTTTCAATACCACTTATATATATTTTTTTTTTATTTACTGTTTATCGATCATTGTCGAATATTGTTTATAAGGAACAGCAGTGTATTGCAACTACCAGTCAAAAATATTCTGATCAATCTTGGACAAAATTTGCAGGTATTTCGTGTATCTTTGCTTTCTACTTCGTATTTGGTTTTGTCATATCATGATTTGACTCGAGGGCCACTGACTGGTCTGGTGCAGATGAAAGGTATGTTAAACGTTCTAGGTGGGTTTTATGACTTTTTTCGATTAAAACATAAAGATAGAGAGAGATGAAGAGTAGGAACTTTAATTCATAAATGAAATTATTTTCAGAATGTTCACAACCACCTGCAGTTGAAAATGCAAGCTTTAAAGTTGTTCCCAGTGATAACAATGTAGTATATGAATGTGATTCCGAACTTAATTTAATTGGAAATGAAAATATAGAATGCAAGTCTGATGGAAACTGGACATACACATCGTTCATATGTATTGGTAAGTTTAATACCAGATATAACACTAATTAAAATATTAAACCAATTGTAGACCAATGACCAAACTACTGGTATTACAAAAATATATTTTGGCAAATACGGCAAACATTATATTGTACAGTCAAAAACTATCAGGTAAATTGATTTTGTTTGCTATAAAAAAAAATAAAAAAATTCAATGCATTCTTTTTAAATTGATGACGAAAAAACATTGTGATTAGCAAACCATTTAACAACATTATACATCAACCTCTGTTTCTTCCGCTGCATAAAACGGAAAGTTTGTATGCGATAAATGTAACTGTTTTGTCAATACTTGCCGGTCATGTTGCAGTGTACAGTTACAGTGTAATACATATAAGTGTGTCCAATAGGAAACATAAATACTTCAACGTTATTCTCATTTTGTGTGAAAATGTTATGAACTACAGATAATAAGAAACCTCAAAATTAGAGGATCTTTTTAAAGATATTTGATTCGTTTTCGTTTGTTCAAATGACATATATATTATTCATGGAACACAGGTTATTTTAAGTATGATCTGATTGCTTCCTTCAATGACAATTCACCTTTGTTAATAATGTCAAAGGAAACAAGCACTTCAGAAACAATAACTACATACACATTTAAAGAAATTGAGTGTTTCATTCAGGAACGCATAACGATTACATCGTTTGTAAATGCGCTATTCACTATTTTTTGACAGACAAAGTTAACAAATACAGCCATTCGCACGTCTCATTTTATATTCCTTCAATATATCTTGTATTGTTTAAAAGCATGCTCTGAACCTCCAGTTGTTCACAATGGTACCTACACATTTGAAATGGTTGACAACAATCATGTTGCTAGATACAGGTGTGACGATGGTTTAAACTTAATTGGAAGCGATGTAATAGAATGTCTATCAAATGGTAGCTGGACAGATCTCAATTTAAAATGCACAGGTAGGTTATGCCTCCCGATGCGGGAATTTGTCGTTATGTTTAAGACCCATTGAAGGTCTGCGGTTGTTTTCAGCTCTTTGGTCATGTTGGTCGGATTGTTGTCTCCTTGACACTTTTCCCCCTTTCCATTTTCAATTTTATGAAAATAAATCAAGTTTTGATGTTTACATTTCAAATTCATAAATGCTTTAAATGTGGAACAAGAGTAAACTATTTAAGGTTAGTGTCTATCTTTTTTTTATTATGAGGAACAGAAGCGTTGGTAAGTAGAAGTCTCAAAACATTGTGTAAATACTCTTTAGTGAGACCAGGACTTAACGTGAGAAAGTGCCGAATCAATTCACTTTATGAATAATATCACACCTTAATAGAAATTAAATGTAAATAAGCTATATTTGCACACTCAAACAATCACCAAAGCTACAAGGCTTTAATTGTCTGCACATGTCTAATCAGTTGCGATCCAATAAACAAAGAATACGGGCACAATAAAGTATCGAAAGGTTTTGCAAGATGTGTTTTCGTTAAATCGATTTATGAATATTGAATAACGGTATACAAATGTTTTCTATATTTGCAACAAACTTTAGGACAATCTGTTCATATGATAGAAAACCGTTTGTGCTTTGAACTATTGAAACATACAAAATATACAACAGAAAAAAAGTCGGTTAATTCTTTGGGGAAAAACATACAAAAAGTAGAGCTCAATTAAAAGTATTTGCTTAAACTGAATAGTATGATTATCTTTCGCATATGGATAATTATAGCTGATTTGAACATTAAAATCAAATTCTCAAACTATGTGTTCAGCATTAGCACTAGTGATAAAAAACAACTAACAAACATTCCGCCAAAAGATATATGAACGAAGAAGTTTTAATGATGTATACCAAATGAACCAGGTTTTTATAAGCCATTTTCAAACAATCATTCATGTTTTCAGACTGTCCTTATCCACCAAATATTTTGAATGCTGCTTTAAATACGGAGAATATACGTCATGATGACGTAAATTTGACGTATATGTGTATCGATGGTTATCATTTAGTTGGTGCACAAACTATTTTTTGTCAAGATGATTTTACCTGGTCTCCGACCATGTTTGTTTGCACAGGTACGTAAATATATATTAACCTCTCCTAAGTTAGGAACCTAATGTTAAGTTGTTGTCGTTTGTTGATCTTGTACATATGTTTTTTTCTCGTTTCTCGTTTTTTAAATAGATTAAACTGTTGCTTTCCCGTCTGAATAGTTTTACACTAGTCATGTTTGGGGCCCTTTATAGCTTGCTGTTCGGTGTGAGCCAAGTCTCTGTGTTGAAGACCGTACTTTGACCAATAATGTATTTTCTTTTACAACTTGTGACTTGATATAGAGTTGTCTCATTGGGACTTGTACAACATCTTCTTATATCTATATCAATTAAGTTGTTTTAGCATAATCTTTTATTCAGGACAATCATTTTATCATTTTTACTGAATGCATCAATCTTTATACATAATAAAGAATGTCCCGTCATATCATTAAAGTCGTTACGTATTTTTACAATGCAGTCATAAGTAAAGAATCCTTGATGGTCTCAAACATCGTTTTCATATATAGTCTCCTTTAAACAAAATAAAATTTAAAGATAATAATGGGACTTTGACAAACGCCATGGCAATAAATGAAAAGGATCATTAAGAGAAAAAAAAAAGATACAAACCAAAACATAAAAAAGCTAAAGACTGAGCAACACGAACCCTACCAATGACTTAATGTTATCTCAAGTGTTTGAAAGGATAAACAGATCCTGCTCTATTGTTGATGATAATTATGTGTATAATCAGATTTTAGAAATAGTTAGAATATAAATCATAATCACAGATCATAATAAAAACAAATAAAAGTGCCAACAAAACTATCTAAAAATACAGGTGAATCGACAACCAACAATAACTGGATACAACTTATAGACTAATAAAAAGAACCCTTTCATAAACTGGGATGATCCGAGGTACTTAGATGGGCTTACAGATTTAGGTCCATAAAAAACAAATTTGAAATAATGATATTGAGTCAAAAGGATAATTGAGTAAATACAGGGACTTCAAATATTTAACTTCATAACCTATTCAAATGTAAGTCGGTATTGGAATACACAATATAATCGAAATTATATATATTTACTTATAAGACTGAAACATATGTTAATTTTTTTGACAAGAATCTCTTTTTGTCTCGTATAATAGGTGTTTTGGCATTTTCCTACATGGACAAGGTGTCGTATGTTTCTATAAATATTTTCTCAATTTAAGCTTGTCCATATCCATCAAGTATACAGAATACTACGATAGAAGTTGAAGTTATTGCCGGTGATCGCATTGTCAAATACAGTTGTATCTCTGAACTAACACAGATTGGCATCGGATATACATCATGTGATACAAATACATGGACATTACCATCATTTATGTGCTCAAGTATGTTGTCATCATATATTTACTTATATTAAAAGTGGACATAGTTTAGTATCGATTAAAAAACCTACAATACGTTGTGCAAAATTTGAATTGATTAACTTGAAATATATTTGAATCATTAGTTCTTTTCTAAAAGCAAAGATACGTTCCACACATGGACAAATAAACGACAGAAATGCATTATTCAGTTATATTGAATTTATATTTGCGAGATTACATCAAACAAAAAATTACTATACTGTCTTTAGAGTAATTGTTGGCACTACAAATTATAAACCTCATTTTTTTCTTATAATACTTAATTGTAATGACTAGAAAGTCACAAAGAAGGAGCTATAACTTTAACAAATGATAATACAATTTTAACATTGTTTCTTAATAAGATAACATAAAGTCTGTTTATACAATACAAATTAACACAGAAATATTAAAAAAATATATTCAAATCTCGAATGTAGGCTAAGGTCCAGACAAAAATATGAACTTTGAAAAAACTGTCCGTTTTTTCAAAGGGCAAACTTTTGAAAACTTTCAATACTGTTAAAACAATATCTATTGTGGCGTATAATTCTTCCATAATAAAAGTTGGTCATGTTGTGACATGGACATTGTTTCTAATATGTACTATTTCATTTAATTAAAGATTGTTCATATCCGCCATATATACAGAATACTACGATAGAAGTTGAAATTATTGCTGGCGATCCCGTCGTCAAATACAGTTGTATTACTGGACTTACACAGATTGGTTTTGAATATACATCATGTGCAAATAATACATGGACTTTACCAACCTTCATTTGCTCAGGTATGTTGTCTGCATTGATTTAAACAATAGAAATGGCAAGAACCTATAATGAAACGAAGTGCAAAATACAGACCAACAGCAGAAAAACCCACTAAATGGACATTTCCAACATTCGTTTGCATTGGTATGTTTTCTGCATCGTTTAAACCAAACGTAAATGGCAAGCCTCCTAGACTAAAAAATACAGAAAAAAAGAAAAACATTCATTATTTAATCAAAATTAACAAACAAAGCTACAATATTTTGAGTAATCAAGGTATGCGTAGTGTTTTATGTTTCTTCTTTATATAAGATGAATGTTGTTTATATTTTAACAGTCCACAGGTATATGTACTTGAACGTACAATTTAACTACTACCGTACGCGTTTTGTGCCGTGATATTTGTTCCTTGGTCATGTGTGCTCTTATTAAATGCAGCTGTTTATGTATACGTCTAAAAAGCAAAAGAATAATTGAGTTTTATAAAGTTATTATGATTGTTTAATATATAAAACAGTTATTTTGTTTCATTTTCAGGCTGTGGACATCCTCCTTCAAAACCAAATGCAACAGTACTCGTAGAGAAAGAGCTAAATGACATAATCGTAAATTATCGTTGTGATGAAGGCTTTAATATAACTGGACTTTCTACTTTGCAGTGCGAAATGGGAACTTGGATAATTGGCAATTTTACATGTGTCTCAGTATGACAAGTATAACATTCGAAAAGAATCACGACACAAATTCAAGTTTGAATTAGCCTAGTAAATATGTTCTAAAGATATTAATATATATATAAAAAAAACTCGGTTCTAATGTTTAAATATCTGAAGCAAATATGTTCATGAATCAAAAGCGTTATTATGTTTTTGTGTAATATTCATTTAAACAATTAGTGTTATTCGTATTGTTATGACCATTATGTTACATATTAAAAGCAACGTTAAAAAAGTGTAGGCCTAGTAAAGGTTATTGAGATCACGGAATAACATAAACATACAGGACCAGGTGCGTCCACAGGGAAAACAGATCTCAATGGACTGGAACAGCTCACAAATACATTGTGTCTTTACGTCTAATTGGTTTTTTCAATGTATGAAAAAAAAATAGTTTGATTTATGCTTTAATGCCTGAATAATTGACTTCAAGTGTTGAATAATAAATGCATTTACGTATTATTTCAACTCATACGATCAAATGATTTAACAATCTACCCTCCTGTGTGCCCGTTCAACTAGGCAACGTTGATTTGCTTACTTATCAGATGGTCAAGACAGTCAGTATTATATTGACATATTAGCAAACGGAAGTAATTAATTCTATTTTCTAAAAAAAAGCTGGGTGAACTATAAATTGAAAATAATTTAGCAAAAATAAACAAAAATGTGAGAGTAATTAGTGAAATGTCTGGACAATCTGTATGAAAGTATATGTGTCGCATATCAAAATGACAGTTTGCATAAGTGCAATATTAATAATTCGTATCATTTGCATGAACAAAAACCTCGCAATGATTCCTACATTTACAGTATGCTAGAATATAAATACTCGACTTATTCTTGTCAATGGAAATCTCAATACTAATATTAAAAGAGAAGCGGGGATACTTAAACAAAACTAAGAGCAAAAGTTGATAATCCAACTCACACCATGACAAAAAACAAAACACGATAAAGTTTTAAAAAAAAAAACAGTTTAGAAAGTACTACATATCTAACTGATACTTAATATCAATCGACATAATTAATAAGCTAACGATAATACAGGTCACGATGTAAGATAACACATATGCAGTCACATATGATCAAAGTTAGAACTAATTACCACTCGAAGAAAAGTAACCACTATTTCGGCAATTTGTAAAATTAGCAAGCTGTGTTGGAAATAATCTATCTGAACAAACTTCATTGATGAGAGACACATAATCGTGGTCTAAGGTCTCCGATTATTCGTTATAAGTGTAATCAATGACTTATTTGTATTCCGTTCCCATGTTGAATGAATCTTTGTGTGTATGACCGGAAATGAATGAATGCATGGTATGAGACGTTTATCCTGTCTAATCTCCTTATCTCGTTTCATTTAAAGTTCATGTGATTTAATGTAATTACGGTCTTTCCTTTTTCAAAAGGGAAAGACCTAACTGTATTTCTTCGGTTTATTATTATTATTATTATTATTATTATTATTATTATTATTATTATTATTATTATTATTATTATTATTATTAAGGTCTTTCCTTTTTCAAAAGGGAAAGACCTTACTGTATTTCTTCTGTTTATTATTATTATTAAGGTCTTTTCTTTTTCAAAAGGGAAAAAGACCTTACTGTATTTTTTCTGTTTATTATTATTATTAAGGTCTTTCCTTTTTCAAAAGGGAAAGACCTTACTGTATTTCTTCTGTTTATTATTATTAAGTCTTTCCACTTTTCTGTGGAAAGACTTATTAAGTCTTTCCACTTTTCTGTGGAAAGACTTATTGTTTTTCTTCTGATTATTATTTTTTTTTTTTTCTTCCGCCAAATTTTGTTCTTGCGCAAAATGTTTGTTTCGCAATATGTCGCTTAGATATTTCTCATATGGTATCGTATAGTTTATGCGCTTTTAAATTTCACCCTGCTAAGGCGAACCATTTTCTATGTAAGAGTTATCTCCCATTTCACTGTTTATCCTCTGTGTGCATCTCCTCCGTAACAAAAAAAGATAGCGACAAAATTCTTTTTACAAATTGTTTGTTACATCCTCAGTTATTTTTGGCATATTTGGATCGAAGCGATTCGATGAAATTTTATAGGAGTTATCTACCTTTACAAAATAAATTTGTCGGTAATTTTATTTAACTCATAAACAGTTAACCGTATAACCCTGGAATGTTTTTATTTGAGTCCCCTAGGTCCTAACTTAGAAAATGAGGTCAAGGTCAAAGGTCAAGGTCAAGTTCTCAATTGTGACTTTTGCTTGTTTTTGCATTTTCTCCGACACTTTGAGAGATACATATAAAAGAACAAGTGCAAAATGTCTGCTTTATTGTAATGAAGATATGCTACATTTAGTCTTATACAATTTAATGGCATCTTATAGGAGTTGGTGCCCCTGAAATGTCATGATATGAGGTTATTTGATTATAACTTCAAGTAACTTCATTATAAAGGCATTTGACCTTTACCAAAAGGTTAGGTGACAAATGACCTTGAAAAATGACTACCGGAAGTGACCTTGAGAAAACCGGAAAAAGCCTTTTTTGCAATTTTTACATTTGAAAGTACTCAGAATCCATATATTTTGTCATATAGATACATAAACTGATTACTGACGACTAAAACGACTTCCAACAAACCGGAAGTGACGAATTATCTCCCATTCTACATGCAAAAGTATATAGAAACTATATATTTTTGGAATCAGTGTGAAAGAAGCTATCATATGAAACCGGAAGTGACATACATTTCACCGGAAGTAGCATATTATCTACCTGATATCACTCATTAATATAATTAAACCATTATACATCGCATCAGAATGAAGAATCTACCTTATGAAAATTTCTTTGATGTGGAAAGACTTTCAATTGTTCTCTGAACAATTGGTTTTTAATTGTTTTTGTTCTGATTATTATTTTTTTTTTTTTTTTCTTCCGCCAAATTTTGTTCTTGCGCAAAATGTTTGTTTCGCAATATGTCGCTTAGATATTTCTCATATGGTATCGTATAGTTTATGCGCTTTTAAATTTCACCCTGCTAAGGCGAACCATTTTCTATGTAAGAGTTATCTCCCTTTTCACTGTTTATCCTCTGTGTGCATCTCCTTTGTAACAAAACAAGATAGCGACAAAATTCTTTTTACAAATTGTTCGTTACATCCTCAGTAATTTTTGGCGTATTTGGATCGAAGCGATTCGATGAAATTTTATAGGAGTTATCTACCTTTACAAAATAAATTTGTCGGTATGTTTATTTAACTCATAAACAGTTAACCGTATAACCCTGGAATGTTTTTATTTGAGTCCCCTAGGTCCTAATTTAGAAAATGAGGTCAAGGTCAAAGGTCAAGGTCAAGTTCTCAATTGTGACTTTTGCTTGTTTTTGCATTTTCTCTGACACTTTGAGAGATACATATAAAAGAACAAGTGCAAAATGTCAGCTTTATTGTAGTGAAGATATGCTACATTTAGTCTGATACAATTAAATGGCATCTTATAGGAGTTGATGCCCCTGAAATGTCTTGATATGAGGTTATTTGATAATTACTTCAATTAAGTTCATTATAAAGACATTTGACCTGATACAAAAGGTTAAGTGACAAATGACCTTGAAAAATGGCTACCGGAAGTGACCTTGGGAAAACCGGAAGTAGCTTTTTTTTGCAATTTTTTCACATAAAAGTACTCAGAATCCATATATTTTGTCATAAAGATACATGAACAGATAACTGAAGACTAAAAATGACTTCCAAGAAACCGGAAGTGGCCAATTATCTCCCATTCTACATTCAAAAGTATATAGAAACTATATATTTTTGGAATCAGTGTGAAAGAAGCTATCATATGAGACCGGATGTGACATTCATTTCACCGGAAGTAGCATTTTATCTCTCTTATATCACTGAAAAAGATAATTAAACCATTATTTATCGCATCAGTATGAAGAAACTACCTTCTTATCCAAATTTCTTTGGTGTGGAAAGACTTTCAATTGTTCTCTGAACAATTGGTTTTTAATTATTATTATTATTAGGTCTTTCCACTTTTCTGTGGAAAGACCTATTGTTTTTCTTCTGATTATTTTTTTTTTTTTTTTTTTTCTTCCGCCTAATTTTGTTCTTGCGATAAACATTTGTTTCGCAATATGTCACTTAGATATTTTGTATATGATATCGAACAGTTTATGCGCTTTTGAAATTTACCCTGCGTAAACAAATACTTTTCTTTGTAGGAGTTATCTCCCCAAACACTGTTTTCCTTGTTAGCGCATCTCCTTTGCAACCGTAAAAGATTATGACAAATTTATTTTACAAAATTGCTCGTTATATCCTTCGCATGATTTGTCCTATTTTGACCAAAGCGATATGACCGCTCCATATGAGAGTTATTTCCCCTTATGCATCTAATATAAGTGATATGAATTTCTATCTTATAAACCATAATTGATAGAGACCTAGGATCTTTTGATTTGAGGTCCTTGGTCCCAAAAAATGAAAATTAGGTCAAGGTCAAAGGTCAAGGTCATATTCTAATATTTGAATTTGGCTTATTTTCACTTATATCCAAAGACTGTATAAGATATCAACAAATTATTTTTACTAAATTGTTAGTTGCGACATGTCGTAAGATGTAAATTTTGATTGCAAGCGTACGTTGAATGTAAAAGGGAGTTTTCTCCCCTCTTGTATTAAAAAATACGCGTTTGGTGATATAACTCATTAACTAAATATGATTAAGACCTATGGTCTTTTGATTTAAGGTTTTTGGTTTATGACCTTGAAATTGATCTCAAGGTCATAGATTAATTTGACGTTCTAGATTTTGACCTTTGCTTTTATTCTATATGTATACATGATAAAGATATACAACTTTTAGAAAAAGGTATCAAACCATTTAACCTTAAAAAAAAAAAAAACGGAAGTGACCTTTTGTAAACCGGAAGTAGCTATTTTTTGTACTTTATTAATATAAAAGTATATAGAACCAGATATTTTTGGAATCGGTGTCAAGTAAATATTCAAATATAATCGGAAGTAACATTTTTTCAAACGGGAAGTAACAAATTATCTCCCTTATTCGAAATATAATGTATGGAAACAATATATTTTTGGAATCAGCTTACTAGGAGCTATCATTTGACAATTGAAATGACATTTTAAACTTAGTTGCACAACTTTTCATATCAAAATACATTGTTTTGATGGAAAGACCTTCAATTGTTCTCTGAACAATTGGTTTTTAATTATTATTATTATTATTATTATTATTATTATTATTATTATTATTATTATTATTATTATTATTATTATTATTATTATTATTATTATTATTATTATTATTATTATTATTATTCTTTTTCCTCCAACCTTTGACGAAGTTATCAGCCTTAACCGTACGACGTGTCGCTTTCATGTTCACACTTTGTATCGATGTCATGAATACCTATCTGGAACTCACCCTGTGAGTCAAAATATTTTGTCGGTTCGGAGTAATCCCTCCGAAACATAAAAACCTTGTTATAGTTCCAACATCGTAACCGTAATAGGTAGAAAAAAACGAAGGGTGAAATTTGTTCAGGACCAGACCCTGGTTCTTCGTTACATTTGGATCGAAAAGATTCAACGACTCATTAGTAGGGTTAAGCCCCTATTAAAATTAGCCGGTGTCGGTTGGCCACCAAAACTCAGAAACCGTAAGTTGTAGACACCTAGGATCTTCACCATTGATCATCAATTTGTGTGACTTTGAAAAATACCTCAAGGTCAAATGTGTTTGTTGACCTTGACCTTTGACCTAACATCTTTTTATGGGATAATCTCAGCAACCTTAATACTTTCAGAAGTGTTGTATAGTGGAAAATGTTTGGGTCATTAATGCGCAACTTTATTACATTTGACCAAAGATATTTGACCTCACTGTAAGGAGCATAACCCCTGTTTTTGGTTTCTAAAAAGAGAAAATCAGCTTTTAATATCACCAAAGGTCCTAGACCCATGGGGTCTTCAGCAATGACATTGGGGACTAATGATCTTGACAAAGGTCAAAAGGTCAAAGGTCAAGGTCATGTCCCATATAGCGAATTATGTGTTTTTGAGCTAATTATTTAAAGGATTTTCAGTGTGTTTTAAAGCTTTTTAAGGTTGACCTTGACATTCGACCTTACAACTTTTTAGTCGATATCTCAAAAACGATTGTACTTACAGAAATAGTAAATAGTGAAAAACGTTGAGGTGGATGAGGCGCAACTTTTTTACATTTGACCGAAGAGATTTGACCTTTCTGTAAGGGGAATAACCTGTTTAAGAACTTTTCAATACATTCTACGTCTATTGGAACATGCATTTTACATTACAAAAGGAAAGACCTCTCAATTGTTCAAGAACAATTGGCATTTTAATTATCTTTGTCTTTGTGTGTATGTTTAAGTCTTAAATTGTTAAAAAAACAACCACATTGGTAATAATTAATTTTCTGTAAAGTTAGTTTTAGTTGTGTATGAATTTACTAATTACGATATATGATTAAATTTAGCGTTTTTAAACGATGTGTTGACATATGAATTGTAACACAGAATGCATGTTCATTTTCAATCTGTAAATGTATACATGTAGCAGTACTGTTATGACATTTAATTGTTAAATTTTGAATTAGAATAAAAAACCAAAAAAAACAAAATTATTATGTGATTTTGTTTGAGTTTTTCATTTTGTAATTCCTATTGCAAGACACGGTGTATGGTACAATATATTGATAAACGCATTATAAATATCAAACAAAACTATTTGCTACACTCCATTCATAGCCTTTGTGATTTTAAGCACAACCATTTATAATACTATATTATCAATTCACGTCCAACTGTTTGGATTTGTTGAATTATTTAAAACACTGGATTGTTCTAGACGACAAAATCAAACACCACAAATTGTGACATTGCATCCAAATTGATAATAATCCATGTATGCAACTTTTGTATGCAACCAATAACTATGTTTATCAGCTTCAAATTCTAACATACTTTTGATTGTTTAACAATGCATCCAAACATTTCCCATGTGAAATTATAAAACTGTTTTGTGTAAACATTGAACGACAAAATTTCTTCCTATGTGACGTATAAATTTTCTGACGTCAGACACGCGAGACAATGAATGTGTTTTTAATTTGATAGATGCTTGTGTGTTTTGTAAAATTGTTTGTTTTAAGATTGTAACACAGTGATGACTGCTGTACCCATATTTTGATTACATTACTTAGTATGTCTGTTTTGTTCACACACCGTTCTAAATGTAACGGAATTTGATGAGACTGTTGTTATAGTGAGAGGTTTAGCTCTATAAAACCAGGTTCAATCCACCATTTTCTACATTTGAAAATGCCTTTACCGAGTCAGGGATTGACAGTGGTCGTCCAGTTTTAAATCTGTTTGTGTTTTGCCATTTAATTTTGCTATGTGATTAGGGACTTTCCAATTGGATTTTTCAGTATTTTTGTAATTTTACTTTTATTTTTTCTTTATTATTCATTCTACATTATTATTTGCTAAATTTTGAACCAAAAGACTGTTATTTCTACGAAAACAACAATAATTTACATGTCAAAACATTAAAAAAAAAAGAACACAAAATATCCGGAAAACCATTCATCCTCACTAGAACAACTAGAAATCCTATTCATCAAGACAGGATCGAGTCGAATATCTTTACTACGACCGGGCTTTAAAACTTGAGTCATCGAGTGAATACTGCTGATAATCCTTATGAGTTTTAGGTACAATATTAGTTTATTAGTTTACATGTTGAAATTATAATGATTGTATGTCAATATGAATCTGTAGTCTTTTGGAACTTTTTACGTGTTTTGTTCCATAAGTTTTTTCCGATTTCATTTGCATATATACCAAGTTTATTCCAACATGCCCAAGTAATACAAGGCAAATATTTAAAGCATGTTACGAACAACTGGCATTCTTTGTTAAGTTAAATTTGGAGTAGAATCAACTGCATATTAAATGGAGTTCGTACTCACAACCTTGCGATCGACTGGTAATATTTGTGTTTTTAGTAAAAGTTCTGACAAAAACATAATTTGTTTTTCAACAATTATTATGTGCTCATTAACGACAATTCCGAAGTATGTACGCAACATGATTAACAAAATTAAATATAATAAATTACTAAATTACTAATCAGATATTATTGCCATACATTAAAAATGAAATTAAAAGGTGAAGTCTTTTGAATCCTTTTCGTTTATTGGAGGATAGATGTTAATTTTATTGATTATTTGTATTGATAAGCCGTTAGCCAACTTTCATTCTCTCCGAGGGTTTCGTATGCTTGACTAATTCCTATAATTTTAAGATTTAAAACAAAATTAAGAATATGGTTTCTATTTTACAAAGAATATGGTTTCTATTTTACAACATGTGGAGCAGGATCTGCTTACCCTTCCGGAGCACCTGAGATCACCCCCAGTTTTTGGTGGGGTTCGTGTTGTTTATTCTTTAGTTTTCTATGTTGTGTCGTGTGTACTATTGTTTTTCTGTTTGTCTTTTTCATTTTTAGCCATGGCGTTGTCAGTTTGTTTTAGATTTATGAGTTTGACTGTCCCTTTGGTATCTTTCGTCCCTCTTTTACAAAGAATATGGTTTTTATTGTACAAAGAATTTGGTTTCTATTTTACAAAGAATATAGTTTCTATTTTACAAAGAATATGGTTTCTATTTTACAAAGAATATATGGACAATGTCATGCTTCTATAATTAACATTCTGCAATCACTATAGACTATGTTCATGTAATCTACTACAGTGTGTATAATTGTTAGCCATTTATACGACTCTGTGATATTATTTTTTGTCAAAACAGTCAAAAGGATTAAAAAACGAAGGTACCTGTAAAGTAAAGAGGGGGGGTACATAAAATCTAACAAAATAAAACGTTTAACTTTATCAACCAACGAAACAATTACAGCTTTTTTACCGAAGAAAATAGAGTGTTTAACCTGCTGGTTTAGCTAGCTATCTGTACTTTTGACTTGTACCTAAAAATTGTTAATAGTTCTATTATATTTACAATAATGTGTGGTATACTCAAACTTTGACAATACCTTGGATACGGAACCAACAGTATTAATGAACATAATAGATATAACAACAAATGTTGAAATAAGCATGTAAATAATTGTACAAAACCTAAAAAACAAGTGAGAGAGAGCGAGTATAGGAATACAAAAAAACATATAAAATTAAATAGACAAAGATGAAGAAAGAGAGAGCGAGTGATGGATGGATGGTTGATTAACGAACTACCTCAAATTAACTGTTTAAAAATTAAGGTGGCTATCTAGATGGTTTTAAACGACAATGACTGACTCTTTAGTCCTTGCATGCTCGTCGAAGGTGACTGGGTTGTCTTCTTCCATCTTGGATTTTGAAGTAGCAGATAACAATTGGTCTAAATCTGTAATAAAATGTGCACATTGTGAAAGTAGTATGTTATTCATGTGTAAGACTTTTCATGTTTCATGGCTGTTTTTCGTTCGTTTTTTTTTTTTTTTGTTCGAAAATTAAACAATTAGTTTTCTCATTTAAATTATTTTACATTTGTCATTTCGGGGTCTTTTACAGCTGACTATAAGAAAGGGCTTTGTTCATTGTCGAAGGCCGTTCGGTGATCTATAGTTGATAATTTCCGTGTCATTTGGTTTCGTGTGGAGAGTTTTCTCATTGGCAATCATAACACATTTTCTTTTTATATTTTGTTCATCTTTGTCACATAAGGGGAATTAGCTCAGATATTAGTGGACATAACTCAGATTAATTAATCTGTATCATGGAGAGTGGTGTGCATTTACCACTTTTCATATGTATACGAAGCAAGAAACAAGTCTAGTAATCATTTTTCTTATCTGGAAGCCTGTTATAAGAGCTATCTTTTCATATAATTTTTTTTATTCTATGGTTTATTTAATACACAAAATAGTTTTTTCCATGCATAATTTATACAAAATCTGACAATTTTGCACAACTTTGAGTTATTAGAAGATGATAAGTAAAACGAGTTATAAAAAAGTACTGTGACCCATAGTTTTTAGTTTTGTTTTAATAGCATGATAAAAACCTACTGAGCAAATTTGAAAAGAATTCTATTGATTTTAATCAACAGTTTTAATTCACCGTGTGATGAAGCGATTTAACAATCAAAACTTTTTTTGAAACGAATTTAGAAATGTGTGCATCTATATAAGGAGACTGTTATACTATGAATAGCATACTCACATTATAGATGTTTAATTTACCCTAATATCTTTTTGTTAAAACTTTATAGATCCCAGTCAGTCATAGAAGTCCCTAATTTACTTCAGTATTTATACAGCCATTTCGACGCCTCTTCATTGTTTACGGTGATATTGTGACCTACAGATGTTTTCATCCTAGTCATTTAATCGTAATAGATAGTTGTCAACTATACCAAACCGCCTTATTCCCATACCATGTATACTGCTATTTTCATGTGCAAACTTTTCAAGTATTATCATAAAACAAACTCATCTGAAAAATTATATACTAGTACATGTAGTATTTGCAAAAAAATTGTGAAATCCTTTATCTTTATTGGATCTTCATTTTAACGCTACACACTGGTCAAAGTGGTAATAATAAATAAGCATAACTTCATTTTTTTAATTCTAATTTTACCTTATGAGGTTAAAAATAAATACATGACCACATGATGATTTGATATATGAATCAAAAACATATCAATATAAAAATGATATAACGACACATGTGTTAACCTTTTTGTTTTGCTTCTTGCATAAATGTGCATTATTTTTTTTTAGTTATATTTCAAAAAATAAAATAAATGTAAAAATACACAAACTTGTTACAAAACCTGTCATTACCTCTTTTTATTTCGTTCTTTGACCTTAAAATATACAAATTTCGTATATCAATTGTTAGGATATCAAGTTTAAAATCATGAATACATATAAATACCGTGTGATATTTTTTTAATTATCTGTTTTAAATTGCTAATGGCAAAACTCCTACTCATACTATTTAAAGTGCCGAAGGAATTACACACTGCTTTCTCTTTCGCTTTCAATCTTGTATTGTGTGGGAAGCTATGAAAATAATATTTTCAAGTTTAATTAAGAATTATAAATTCTCGCCTGGAAATAATGTGTATGGGAGACTATTTTTTCTTTCCCTGCTAGGCTTCTCTTTCTGCTATATTAATTCTTCTCCGTCGTATGAACGAGGCGGAAAAGTATGCTATTATTGCTCACCTGGATTTTACTGGAGTGGTGATTGTTGGGTAAGTCAAATAACTTTTATTTTATAGTTTTGAAGATATTAAAGAATATGATTTGATAATATCACTTAAATCGGACTTTTCATTTGTGGTTTACGCATCTGTCAGTTTAAATAGACAAATAGGATTAAATATATTAAAGTATAACGATAAATAAGTACTTAGTCATTTAAACCTAAACAAAACAAAACACATCGAAAAGGGACATTATAAAATAATTATCTGTACAATATATGAGAATTTTTGTAAAGTGAATTGATTATTAATAAAATTGTAATACTTAAAAAAATGTACATTCGTTTGAGTATAATGGTTTCTGCGTATTATATCATAATTTTAAAGTATATTGAATGATTCAGAACTGTGCATAACAACAAATATGTGTACACATGTATCCAGGAAGAAGGTCAAATTGTTACACAGTTACTATATATAGAAATGTAACTATATGAACAATATGTTGTAAAATTAGATTTTATTGAAATTTCGATTTTATAATTTGAATCCGTTTTAAATGATGTGATATATCCTGAAAAAGCCAAAAGACATAATTAAAATATATGGAATTAAATAATTGTACCAAATAAGGCCAGATTTTAAGGACAAAAATATTTAAAAAAAATTTTTTTATATTATTACTGACCTCTGGATCATTTAAACATTTGAACGATTAGTACACTATCAAGCACACTAACGATTTGTGTATAAAAAAAAACAATAGTCGTCTTAAAATTTGTCCATTATGAAAAAAATAATATAATGTACCTCAGTTACTAAATATAGGAATCTAAACAGGTAACGTACGTTTTATTCAAAAATAGATAACGTATTTAAATTGTATTTGTAACTAAGTTATATATAAATCTAAACAAATAGTTGTTTTAGTTAAATATAATGAATATGTATATATATATATACATGTAATACGTTTTTAATTGCAGTGTTTAGTCGTTTCAACTAAATGAGAAAAAAAATCAACACATATAGTATATATATATTTATACATATTCATTATATTTAACTAAAACAACTATTTGTTTAGATTTAAAAATTGTTATGTACAATAAACGGCAACAATATGTTTTATATAGGCCATCAATCAATATGTTAAACTTTTACACGAATTTTGTGTAGCTCAAGCTACAAAGATATTTTTTGTCCTGATTCGATTTCACCTAGATTGATGCACACGCCCGATGAAGCTAATTTGTTAAGCGAAATATTGCGTGAATAATATATAAAATATAACAACTAATTTTATAACACTCATTAGCATTGATTAGTGTGTTAATGTTACATTCTTAGACACTTATATAATTTAATTTAGTAACTACATATTCAGTTTATTTACAAACTGATCCACACCTAGATAGATTGAATGTTGATTGTTGCTATTTTTAGACACAATATACATATATATATATATATATACTATATGTGTTGATTTTTTTTTTCATGTAGTTGAAACGACTAAACACTTCAATTAAAAAACAATAAGTACAAGATTATACGGCTTTGTTGAAGAAGGTGATTATGAGTCCACATTATTTCGATAAAAAACAAAATTTGTCTTAGCTAGATTTATTGACCATTTTGCTTATGGAATTTCTAGGGAAACATATTTTTTCAGTACCATTTGAAATTAAATGCATATTCCGAAATACATTATCCGAAGACGAGTAAGCAAGTATTATCATAAAATATCAAAGTATAAAAATGTCAAGGAGACGAATGAATCAGTTTTAAACAACCAAAAAACTATGTACTACCTTCACCAATGACAAAAATATATTCTTCAGACAAGTCACACTCAAGCTCAATGCCAGCCATGTCCTTATGGAACTTTCCAGACTACTGTCAATATCGCACACTATTGTGAAAGGTGTAAAAATTGTGAAGAAGTAGTAAGAAACTATATCTTGTCTGCAATAATTACACAATGCACATCACATTCAAATACGATATGTGGATGCACAGCGGGATATCATTTCGTCAAAGATCATGGTGGAAATGGAATAGGATTTTGCTATCTCAACAAGCTGTGTCATGTTGGATATGGACTTGTAGAAAATGGTATATGCTATTATTAAGTGGATAAAACTTGCAAATAAATTTAACTAATTAACATAACAATTAATCAAGTATAAGAAATTCAATGTATTGAGAAACAATTTTAGAACGGTTGTCCTTAACTAAATAGCAAAATCAAAACTTCAAACAAATCAAACAAATGGATAAAAACTGTCCTATTCCTGTCTTGGTACAGGCATTTTCTTATGAAGAAAATAACGAATTTAACCCGGTTTTATAGCTTGCTGAACCTCTCATTTGTATGACAGTCGCATCAAATTCCATTATATTAAAAACGATGTACGAAAAAAACAAACAGACTTAAAATGTAAAACTGTCAAAAATAGTGGCACAGCAGTCAATATTGTGTTAATATATAATATTAATCAAGAAATGAGTGTTGAAATTTGTTTCTACTTGTGTTTATATATAAAGCAATAGGCACATCCCTGTGCACACTAAATTCACAAGAGTTAAAATATGTTTCAATTTGTTCATTGTTCGACGAAACAAGATTTAATGTGACATTTTTACAATTCAGTATATATCAGCCTGTTTATTTTAATTTAGTGTTTACAATGTTATGGGCGAAAAATATTTAAAGGCACTTTTTTATCTCAACATTTACATAAAAACATTAAATCAAATTGAAATTATGGCTTAATAGAATCATGTGCTACCGTCTACAACTGGCTATAACTGACCTATTGTATGGTCCTTAAACCTTGTAGTGATCTTTTGTGGAAAGTTGTCTCCTTGGCAATCATACCACATCTTCTTTTTTATATAATCTCTGTTAAATGGTTTAGTTATCGGTCAAACTAACTTTGGATGTTAACAAACATTATATTATATATTCAATTAACTAATACTTAAATACGTTTTCATGCTCCCCACAGGTTACTGGTAATGTATAAGCTTTTTTCTACTTAGCTTTGAAATTTGGGTGGTTAATGTTTTTAAATACAATTTCCCTAATACATATCAAAAGGTATAAGAATTATAATTTAAAACACCAGACGCGCGTTTCGTCTACATAAGACTCATCAGTGACGCTCAGATCAAAATAGTAATGATTTCAAACATGTACAAGGTTGAAGAGCATCGAGAAGCGTATATAGTTGTGTAATTATAATTTTTTATAGCTGTTTTATTTCATGTCATGGAATTAGGAAATGTGAATCATTATTTTACCTGGATACGAATGACTTCTTTTTGGCAAAATAGGTCAAATAAATCATTGTATTATGGTGGTTCCCTAGTTTTTTTTCAGTGGTGACGTTCTGTTAAATGATTGAGCTATTAAAGACGCTAGTAAACAAAATACATTGATTTTCTATTCATAAATCAGCTTTAACATATAGTTGACACAAAACCAAATTCATAATGCCCCTTTCATGCTTTTATTAACTAAATGTAGCATATTAGCAATAGAAGAACATAAAACGACAAGTCATGAAATTCTTGTGCGAAGATATGAAGGCTGTGTGTCATCAAACATCTATGTAGCGTAATGAGCTGTAGTATTTTCATTTGAAATAGACGACTTGTTGTCGGAATAGCCTATTATGAAATTGATTTCTTCCAAGTATTTAAATGCATGTACAATGTACCTTACATTGATCCCAATACCATATAGAAGCATTAGATAGGAGGTGTGAGACATTTTTACTATATTAGAGTATATCTTGCAAACTATATATATTTTTTCATTCATAAAAGACCCTATAGTTTTCGTGTGATCACATGTATAAGTTATGAGGGAAAAAATAATAATTGAAGAACATGTTGGTACACTTTGTGAAACTGATGCAACAGACGGGTCCTTGGTTTATATATTCATATTGTTGATAACAAATTCATTTCCTATGTAGACAAATATAGACCAGTAATTCAAAACGGCATATATTAGATAACATGTTTATGTTTACAGACGCTACAAAACTAGCCTTTATAAAACCAATGATAATTTCCGTACATAAATACAGCAACATTACCATGTGGCAAGGTAAAAAGTTTTATTGATTTGGTGTAAAATTGATGTTCATTTGAAATATGGGAAGAATTGAATATTCATAGCACATGGTAAATGTTATATTCATTGATGTATTTTTTTTCTAAAATGCAATGTCACATGATTTATTTATCGGGATCATTCATCATTTAAGGTTCTCACTTTGAAGATACTAAATGTAGAAAATGTCTCGAGGGCTCAACCTATAGCTCTTCGGAGTCGATTAAACCATGTTTGGAATGTACCAGGAACTGCCCAAATGGTACCCATATGCAGTATCTATGCAATACTACACATGATATGGCATGTGAGGTAAATAAAGGTAAGTTTGATTAAGCTAAGTATGGTAGGTCAACTTTATTTGATATGTTTTTGTGTAATTTGCCTCGTCTATTGGTTGCTCAGCAGGATATTTATACATATTCTTTTAATATCAATCGACTAATTACAATGTGTATGAATAAATGATTAGATCGACACGTATACATAATAAGTTTATAATTTTCAGAATCAGAAGGACCTATCAAGGAAAATATTAAGATGAAAGGAACCACTGCAATTGCCATCGGTACAGTATGTGGTGTATTCCTGTCTGTGATTATCATTATAATTGTTGTAACTGTAAGGAGACGGAGTGTCAGACTCAACTCTAATATCACAGTGTATGTACTCTGAGTAACACATTATGAATATTGAGTATGTATGATATATCATTTAAAAAAAATGTGAAAATGGATTTGCATTTACCTCTTTCAATGAGTTTGATTAATTGCAAGTGTATTCAGCCAAAAATACATACTATTAACTGTTGAGTGTGAGCGTGGTAAAAATTCCTCCGGTCAACCTTTATCGCAAGTCAGATAGAAAACATTCGTGCACAAAGGTGATTACAATGATTTCTTGTGTGTTTAAAAGTATTTTTCTTTAATTATTACCATGAGCAGCAAACCTCTACCACTTTACATAAAGTTAACAATAGTATACCACTGTTCGAAATTCATAAATCGATTGAGAAAAAAAAACAAATCCGGGTTACAAACTAAAACTAAGGGAAACACATTAAATATAAATGAAGAACTATATATAACACAACATAAACACAACATTAAAATGAATCACACACAGAAACGAACAATAATATAACAATGACCATTTTCCTGACTTGGTACAGGACATTTTTAGAAAAAAATATTGGGTTGAACCTGTTTTTGTGGCATACCAAACCTCCCGCTTATATGGCAATGTTGAATATATCATTAAAATGAAAACATTACATGACAGGACTACAATACAAATAAATGGGAGAACATATAAGACAGAGAAACACACGAATAATAGCTAACAAAAGGTACCAGTTTAAAATTTAATACGACAGACCCACGTTTCGTCCACACAAGACTTACCAGTGACGTTCAGATGAAGAAAGTTCGAAAGCCGAAACAAGTAGAAAGTTGAAAAGCATTGAGGACCAAAAGTTCCTAAAAGTTGTGCTTATACAGCTAGGGTTTTCTGCCTGGGATAAGAACATCCTTATCATTTAGAACAATTCGTACTTTTGCAAACAGTATTTTTTTTATAAAATGACTATAAAATAGATATACATGATAAAACGAAGTGTTGAATATCTACAGAATAAAAGCGGACACATAACACAATCTACACCAGCACATAAAAATTTACAGCCGAGTTAGCTAAAGCCATCAACGAACAAAGCGACGTCACATTTGAAGTTCTAAAAAAATACGATAGAATTAAGATAGATTTCAAGATTAAATTTGTAATACTGATATAAATTTTATCTATAACAATGAAAATTACAATATTTATACTAATTAATATCAACTGGATTTCTTGACTATCGTTTTAGTTATCATGGTAGTTTCTTTTCTCTTTTCATTAGTTTTCATATGTTTCAGTACTTTATATCTTTATCCTTTGATGGTCAGTTTAAATTTGATGAATTGTTAACCCTGGCTTTGCCACGGTTGACAACATTTTCTCGGGGTAACAAATTGCTATATAACTACCCTCTCAGCTATGTGTTATTTATATAATGTCAATCGCTACATTTTCAAGAATATATTTCAAATGACATTATTATAGTTACTTGACATTATACAGTGATATTGAATCAAATGACATATTGGGATGTTTAGGTTTCAATACGATGGATGGTGCATGCAAAACAAGATATACACAAACTGAATATAGCACCTCCAACCATTTTCAATTAACATGTGGCAGGTTAAATTATTGTGCTGAATATTTTATTTAATTGATCCTCTTTTACTGGCGTTCGTTTGATATTCAATACCTACCATGTCGAAGATTTGGTTTTCCATGATATTAAATCAAAAATACATAAAACCTATCGTTTTCTTTTACAGTGATAACAGATCTGTTGTATTTATGTAAGTGTTATCTATAATTAATGATATTTAAATCGACAAAAGTATTCGTAGTGTAAATATTATGTTTGTGTGAAACCAATGTACGTGCAGTAATATTATAAGAATATAAAAATGTCAGTTTAAAAAATAAGGAGGATATCGAGGCTCGCAGAGTACAAATGAACAAATTATTGTCAATATTTATCCAGTTATTCAAATAGGTCTTTTTCAGATTATGTTTTATTGTTATTTGTGTGACAAGGTGAACTTATTAGTATACTGTGATTCAATATACCTTGTCTAGTGTCATTTCCATTAACCAAACAAATAACCAGTACTGACAATAAGAAAAAAAATATCAAATGCAAAAAATAATTGAAATAAAAAAAAAGTAAAAAGTAAGAGATTATTTTAAGGGATATACTACAATACATGCATACTAAAGTACAAAATTATAATCCTGGTACCTTTGATAATTATTAGTTTTCACGATATCCTTAATAACCTTTCAGGGCAAGTGTTATTCCGTTGTTGGATGAATTAAAGACTGAAAGTCAGCAAGGTAATTGCAAGAATTAGTTAAAGTCATAAGAAACGAGTGACTGGTGAAAAATAATGTTCATCCAATTCTTGAACCAATGCATGTATATCATGTATATATCATAAACTTAGTCCTCTGTGCACGATTTTATCATTTTTTACGCAAATATATCGTATAATCGTCATTTTTTTTTTCTATCTGTCTGTTATGTTTTAACAAATATGGCTACTCATTAAATGCCGTGTTTTGAAGCCGAAGTTTACCGATTGTCACCTTATAGTAAATAATCAAGAAAAAGCATGGATATTTAGCACCTGTTTAACATATACAATCAGGTATTTGTTTATTTTAATGACAGATTCATGCGTATTGCTATAACCGGATTTTTACGAAGAGGGTCACGCTTAGATCAGTATGCATACGGAAAATATGTCGGCGAATTGCTTCCTGGCAGCAAGCAATTAAAAATAAGTAAACTTCTTCTAAATGTGGACAAATTAAAGAATTTTCCTCAGAAAAAAGTATATGTACATAAGTTGTATAATGAAAACTATCCATTTAGTTTTAAAAAACATATGCATATTTTATTTTAATTTTAGGTTTCATATGACTTTAAGAAAAAATGTTTAGGATTACATGTGTAACTTTTAAAATCCTCTCGAACAACCTTTGAAACATCGTCGAAAGTCGAAATCTAAGACATTGTTAAGTAATATACAGAACTGCAATGTTCTTAATAATACTTTAATCATTCAAAACATTCGAAGTGTTATCAACTTTAAAAGTTTTCATGGCAAGATTCCGTTCTGTATACTTGTTTTTCAAATGCTCTTCCAATTGTTGTTAATACAGCGAAACCACCAAGTATTTTGTAGACTAACACATTTTAGTATTCTTCATTATGCGCTTTATATATTTTAATAGTTGTTTTAACAATGGCCCTAACAGAAGAAAATCACAAGAGTAAACAACAATTTCAAAATGTTAAGCAATCAATTTGTAAAATAGTTGAAAAAAAATCATTAGAAAAAAACACCTGCTTATTGCGTTTAGTCAAGCGTTGATAATATGTCCTCATTTATAAACTTGAGTGAATGATTATTCATCTTTTATACATTAAAATCATTCATACATAATATCATGGCTAAAACAGTTTTAAGGAGATTCGTTATGAATTTGATCATTTTTTTTATGATAATCATGTATAATGCAGGTTTTAATACATGCAAATGCAATGCCTTCGTTCGTTTTATTAGTTTTCACGATATACACAGGAATTCACCAATCCTATAACATATAATGAAACCAAAGTGGTAATATCAAAATTTATCCTGCAATTGGGTGTTCTACTATACAGATACAACCCTACATATATCGCTATGCTGTATCTGTATACTATACAGATATCGCATGAAAGCTCCGCCCACTGCCGGACTGAGTATTGTATGAACCTGCGTGACCTCAGAATGTGTATTGAAGTCGCATTCCAATGACGTATCAATTGCGAATTAACGATTACTTTTATACGTTCTGTTGGTTTTCAAGCATTTCCTTAGAGCAATAAGAATCACACCAATTTTCTGATAACATACACACATGAACAACAGTCTTTTCTACGATGACAACTATCGATTTCAGAACTTGAGTGTGAATGATTGTGTAACAAAAACAACCATGTCAATTTCAGCATGCATGTTTAGTGAATGTCGAGTATGAAGCGTAGGACAACTCGTACACTCCTGTTTCAAATTGGACCATTCGAGATCGTTTTTTTGCGAACCCGTCTTCAGCTGAATGTGTGATTACTGTATCGTATTACTACACGGGTCTCAAGGGATTTCAAATCGAAAATAAACGCTAAACATGTGTTTTTGTGTCTTTTAAAACACAAATAATATGCAGAATTATTGCAGGATAAAGACAATAACTGTTTAGTGTCTTTAAATATCAGCTGTATTTGTACTCGGCTCAAAACAGGTGTAATAGCTCGCTTAAAGCTCGCATACACCTTGTTTCCTAGTCTCGTACAAATGCAGCTGATATTTAAAGACACTAAACAGTTATTGTCTATGAATATGACTTATCTACAATTTTATACTTTCATGAGCAACATGAAGGGTGCCATATGTTTAGCATGATCATCATATTGTTCTGGAATACCTGTAACCCCTAACCGTTTGTGATTGGCTTTCTATTCCTCAGTTTTTAATTTTCTATGTTGTGTTTTGTATACTGTTGTTTAATTGTTTGTCGTTTTCTTTTTTAACCATAGCATATCGAGTTTAATTCCAACTTATGAGTTTGAATGTCCCTTTGTTATATATTGCATCTTTTTTATGATAAAGTTTTGTACTAAAACCTACATTTTAACGGTGTCTAAAATAAGTTATTTATCTTTAGATGACGACAGAATAAACTGGGAGAAATTCTTCAATCGGTTTTGTTCCGACATTGACGTTCTTCCGGATTGGGAACATTTCATTAGAACATTATTTTGTAAGTGAATCAATGTTAATACTTAAGAAACATCGTATTTGAAAAACAGGTGTTACCTGCGAAAGAGGCAGACAAATCGTGTTAATACATTTAACGTGATACTTTTATACAATTTTGCGGTAGATCGTATGCATTACAACTTCGCCTCATCCTTAGATATCGCTATTTTGTCTTATAAAATTGTGTTATTCTGTCAAATAGTATATTTAACATAAAAAGACGCTTATAAAAAAATTTACCACTGCATGCTGAGAATTTTTTGCCATTATCGCTGGTTTACCATATTTTATCAAAATCTGCATATTTAACTGTACGTTATTAAGATAGGTATTTTTTTTTTTTTTTGTCTTATAAAATTGTGTTATTCTGTCAAATGGTATATTTAACATAAAAAGACGCTTATAAAAAATTTACCACTGCATGCTGAGAAATTTTTGCCATTACCGCTGGTTTACCATATTTTATCAAAATCTGTATATTTAACTGTACGTTATTAAGATAGGTATTTAATGCAAAACAATATAAATCTCGCGTATAAACGCATGCATTACACAAATTGCTTTCTAAATCATGATTGCATGAACCATAAATTGAATTCGTTATTACACTCGCATGTATTAGAAATCGAATTATTAGTTTGATCGCATAAGTTAGAAATTGGCTTGTCAGATATGAACACATTAATTAGAATTTTGAATTATGACCGCATGACATATAAAATGCATATGCATTTGGATAAAGAACTATCGCATAAATCAGAATTGGCTTTCTCAAATTACATTGTCGCAATACTTTGAAGCATCATTAAATAAAGTCTCAATAATTATTTCACAAATTAATGGGTTTCTCATTAGTCGCAATATATATGCACTTAAGGTGGTACCCAACACCTTGACTAAAATTTATTTTACTCGTTTAATTTTCATAAAATTTTGACAAAATATTAACTTTGATCCTTTGACAAAAATATAAAAATTTCAAAAAAATTGAACCAACCAACTTATCAGAAAAAATACATTGGTTATATAGCAGTTTGACAAACACTTATTTTGATCATTGAGAAGCTTAATATTCCCTTAACAACACAACGTAATTAAAACCTTTAGCTGATTTTATAGAGTTACGTGCCTGTTGTGTAAGGTACCACCTTAAGAGTTACTGTTTGAAATTTGTATCAATATGCTTGTATATTTTTACAGCTCTTTCAGGCCTGGCGGAGAAAGGACATCAAGCTGTCAATGAAGCTAAAGAAGCCTACGACCAGGAACAATATCGTTCTCGCTTATACTATGCACTTATAAAATGGAAAAATTATAACTACGATGATAGCGATTCAGAAAAATTTCGGGTTCTATGTCAAGCTGTTAATAAGCATAAGAAAGGCGCTGTGAAAATATGCATTTAATTGTTCTTGTAATATAAATGCATTTTTAGAATGAATATGAATTAAAAAAAAATTATTACATACAAATGTTTCAGAAACTAGAAGTCATGGTTAATTTTCCTATCATATTGTCACTCTCAAAATAAAAATGAGTTGAAATAAAAATGATATTTATTTTTTATCAATGATATTACAAAAAAATGCATATCACTAAGTATATGTTTTGATTTTAAATCCATAATTTCATTAAAAAACATCTCAACCCTTAAAAAGTAAAGTGTTTCTGATAAATTCTTACGTCAAGTGAAATTTTACCTTTTGTTTAGCAAATCCTTGTTAGTTGTGGACTCATAACCTGGCAAAATCTATCAAAATGTCACCATTAGTATAACTCCAACTTTGAGTGTGCGTTTCAAAAAACACTATGATATAGATGACATATGAATCTGAGATACAACATAGTACTACGTTAGTGAAAAAGAAAAGACTAAATTCAAAATGATGTTTTAATGAATGTCATTCCAGGAAAATTGACCCATCTCTTTGATACCAAATTCACTCAATAACGTACTATGTCTTTACCCGTTTGCTTAAAGGGTTCAGTTGATGCTCAACTATGTATTCAATAAAAAAAAAATTAGTCCTAGAAAGGATACAACTGTTTATGTAACTTTCAAATGATTTTCCTAATCGTTATATTGACATTATTTTCTTGAACTTTTATAATCCTACAATTATGCTTTTGGGATATTTTAATATTTTTAATATTTTATAACTTTAACAGCTATGTAGATTTTGATACATTTGAAAATGAAAGACGAGAAACAACGCAAGTTAGCCCTTTTTTTCTTTAAACGATATTATCACTTTAAATTAAGAGCATTTCGTTTGTATTGTACAATTATTTATGTTAACACATACATGAAGATAAGCCTACATATTTCTTAATGAAAACTTAACATTTGTTTAACGATATGTATTATTTTTTATATATATGCAAAGACCGTAAATAAATTTAGCGTATTATGATTATGAGTTGTTACTGTATTATACATGTATTGTTCATGGAGCAATGGAGGAAAATGTAATTGTGTATGATGCATGGTGCAATTGGCAATTGTGTATGGTGTAATCGGTACTGTTGTCTAGTACAATGGGCACTAAAATAATTTAGGTGGCTAACTTAAAAATACTGAACTCCCAGTAAAATTCATAAGGGAAACTCCCTAATCATATACACATCAAACAAGTGCACAACAACTGTCATATTCCTGACTTGGTACAGGCATTTTCAAATGTAGACGATGGTAGATTGAACCTAATTTTATAGCGCTAAATCTCTCACTTTTATGACAGTCGCATCAAAAGCATCCTCATTGTTCTAAAAAGTTTTAATTGTGGGAATTGGGTTTTTAAAGTTAAATCCCGTAAATTAAACATTTCAAAGATGATTCTTTAACATTGTCGGATACATAGTATCACCGCTAGACCTGAAATGCAGACATTCGATGTGTGTAGCACAATTCAGACAATGTGATCTATTGCATTTTCTTATAAAATACATTTATCTTAAATCCATCTCTGCGCATCATCAAATACAATATTGCACAGATGTTTTGTCAATTTTAGAATATGATAGTTTTTTTATAGATAATATATTATTTACGCTAACTTTTTTCTGATGTCGGTTAATTCATATATATGATAAAAAAATGTATGAAAATGAAAGACAATGACGAAAAAGACACGATATTTGTCTGTCTGTGAATTACTTATTGTTTTCATGAATTTACTTAAAATCAGATGCATGTGTTTGTAGTTATTTCAGAGTATAGTTTGTTTTGTATACACTGTATATCTGTCACAAGAATCAATAAGTTTTATATGTGATTAGAATGATACGTAAGATATGTAAACATTGTATCAGAAAAATCTACTGTATTAATCATTTTTGGTATATACATTGCGATTTATAACAATTATCATTCATCTCTAATTAAAGTGTACAGTGTGTGTACAGTTATGTGATTATAAATTAAACCCAGAATGTAATCAAAAGATGGTATTCATATATTATATACATGTATGTGCCCCTATAGAATTGTCGAAAGTATTCTTTATTGTTGAAACATTGGTGCCTTAGCAAATATACTCTCAAGTGTTTACATAATGTAATAGAATAAAGAAATGATATGGGATGCATGAGGCAAGGTATATAATTTTATTCAATTGGTGTTCTGAGACTCATCCAAAAATAACAAAATGGAGAGTAATGGTTTCCTTTCAGTATGTATGCTAATGTTCATTAACAATTCTCTGTCAACATCAAAGGTATATTCAATACCATATTAAAAAGATTACGTGATTAATTTATTGTGTTGTTGTTGTTGAATTTTGATTAAAAAAAATAATTTGTATCGTTTTGTTTTGTAAATTTAAAAAGATACGGTGTAATTGCTATTGCAACATATATCCATCTAGTAAATACAAGTGAACTAGATTGAAGCAGTTATATACAGCCGTCCAGTCTTTGACAATGAGAAAACACAAAACTATAAAGGCTGTTATCAATCAAAATGGATATCACAAAAATAAAACTATTTTCTTGAGAAAATTAACGGCTATATTCATAACAAAAGAATTAACGAAAATTATGCCACACATTAACCAAAGACAACTACTGCATTAAAGCCTCCTTCATTCGAATGTGGCGGGGTTATATATGTACGGCAGCATCAACCCTCTCCAAATTTTGACAAACAAATGTATGTATGAGAAACAGCAAGAAACAACAACAATTCAATAATTACAGGCCCTACTTGGGACATCAACATATAAAAAGAGATTGAGATAAATATGCGTTTGTTAAGGCTCACACTCTCCGCTTAGTTGGGACATTAGTGTATTGGTACATCATTATAATATCAGTCCAAAAGGCATTAACGCATTATATCGACACAACGCAGAAAAACCAATCTAACAAAAACACAGACTGGACGTGCTCAGGTTATTTAAACATTCTTTAAAGAGTACTTGGAGTTTCTGACATCAACGCTAATAATAAATATACCATGCATTTTAGTCTACAATATCAGACAGTAAACAATCTGGTTTAAATTTTGAATAATTTTAGAAAAAGTTATTTAAAGTATACTCGAACCTTTAGTTATCTTAATTTCTTGTCTCTCTAAACAACACTGCCGTTAAAATTAGGACGTGCTATTCCGTATCAAATATCATTATTAAGAAAGTTGATTTATTTTGACGGACATATTTCCACTTTTGAAGATACAGTAGATTTTTAACAGCTTTTGAACTAGATATAAAATAAACTTCGTATGCGGTCCGATCGCAACGCATAACAATTTATATGTTATCGAGACAACACCGTCTTATACTATCAGACTATTTACCGGATTTGTTATAACATGAGCAACACGACGGGTGCAACATGTGGAGCAGGATCTGCTTACCCTTCCGGAGCACCTGAGATCACCCCTAGTTTTTGGTGGGTTTGTGCTGCTCAATTTTTAGTTTTCTTCGTTGTGGCATGTGTACTATTGTTTGTCTGTTTGTCTTTTCATTTTAGCCATCGCGTTGTCAGTTAATTTTCGATTTATGCGTTTGGCTGTCCCTCTGGTATCTTTCGTCCCTCTTTTTTAACAATTTTAATCATTTTTTTTTACGATAATTGTTCTAAATATACTAAATTGACATCAGTGAAATCTTAAATGTTTCATATGAAGCGATAACTTAGAATTAGTAAATTGTGGTTTAAACTTTCCAGCTTAATTTGATAGTAAGGTAATGAATGATGTGCAAATCATATCACAAAAGAAAAGATCATTAAATAAATGTGTTTATCTTTACCTGACTTTTCAAATAAACTCATCATACCAGGATTGTATGTTATATTTAAACGTAAATGTATAACTTAACATTGATTAAATCAATTCATAATGAAATATAGTTTTATTAAAGTCTTTCCCTCCGCGAGGGAGTTATTGTTTTTCCAATATGTTGTACTACTTTTTCGTGAATCGTAGTATAAAGTACAATCCTGTTATCTTTGATAAAGTTTATTTGAACAGTCGGTTAGAATGTTGAAATATGGATTATTACATGTACTAGGTAAACACTCATCGTTTTGTGCATTATCATCACATACCAACATACAGCATGATCTTTGTATACATATCTAAGTGTCATTGTTCTAATTTTATTGTGTAGTTTTTTTAACGATGTAACTTTTCAATAAAAGCGACAATATGTAAACGGGGACCGCAAAGTAAATTCCAACACAAACAATGATTTTAATGTATTCGTTCGCTTCCAAAAAAGTACAAGATACAGGATAGTTATGCGAATACTACTTTTATCTAATTAGTAAAACGGTCGACTGCAGGATACAAGTCTTTCTAGTAAAAGATTTAAAACACATTTGCTTCAGACGACAAAGCACTATACTTTCGCGGACCATCACACTTAAGCAAATATCATGCATCGCACTTTAGCGTATTTTGTGTATATTGTTTCAACGTATTAGTGTCGTAACGTTATGGTCGGACCCACGAATCGTTTGCATCATAGTATAATTGAAATGCATCATATATTAAGCAATTTTGGTGATTTGTTTTAAAAAAAATAATTTATGAATCCAAAACAAATGGCATCATTTTCAATGTTGCAAAATATTTAAAATCAATATAGAATAATATTCATTAAAATTTTATAATGTGCATTTAGAAAATTTGTGACAGTAAATGTAGGTCTTGTCAATTTAATCATTTTAATACTTAAATGCTATTCATTATTTATTATATGCAGTCGTATCATGTGTAGTTAATATTCCCCTCTAAACACTTATGTTTCAGACTTTTTATAATTGTGGTCTATTGTTACGAGATCTCAATAATGAAATATAATTTGTTGTACTACTTTTTCGTGAATCGAAGTAGAGTTTATTTGAAAAGTCAGTAGATTTTTGCAACTATGGATTATTAGGTGAAGGTTGATCGTATTGTGCATTACCATCACATACAAACATATAACATGATCTTTTTATACAGTGTATCTAAGTGTCATGGTTTTAATTTTATTAAAATTGAGAATGGAAATGGGGAATGTGCCAAAGAGACAACAACCCGACCATAGAAAAAAACAACAGCAGAAGGTCACCAACAGGTCTTCAATGCAACGAGAAATTCCCGCACCCGGAGGCGTGCTTAGACGATCTTGATGTCGTATTGTTTATTTTTATATAATCGAACTACCCATTTATTGGATAGATAGTAATATCAACGAAAGAACTGCCAAATATGATGTTGAGTTGATAGAGTAACGTAAACAAAGTCATAGAGTGCGTCCTTAGACAATTTTGACGTCTTATTGTTTACTTTTATATAATCGAACTACCCATTTATTGGACAGATATGAATATTAACAAAAGAACTGCCAATTATTGTGTAAAGTTTATAAAAATCACGTGACAAGGTGTATTTAAATAAATCGGGTGTATATGTTTTTCATTTTACTAGAGAATGTCGATCATGATCATCTGTTTTACGTTTTGTATTATGTTATGTGCTGTCGCTTTTATTGAGGGACATGGAGGGTTGTTCGAGCGTCCGTCAAGATCGTCTATGTTTAGAAAAGGATTGTCGACATCCTCTTGTAATAACGATTATCAACAATTAGGTGAAGGAGTTCCGGTAAGTGAACGAGAAATATCGCTATATCTTTTTTAAATACGTTGCACTTCATTGAACTTTGATTCACAAAAAAGTACTACATTAAATTATATTTTATTATTGAATTGATTTAAATAATGTACATTTACATTACAATCGCACCAAAAATTAAAACAAAGATTTCAAGATTTGTAACTGTAAAGCTGGTGACTCATTGTAAAAAGTTACCAACTTTTGATTTTGTTTCATTTTTTACTCTGATAAGAAATAAGATATTTTTACAAATTGGATTTTTTTTTTTTTTTTAATAAAAAGTCATCAAATAGGAAACTGGTCCTACTTTTCTTTTGATTCAGACAATTTCGGTTATCTAAGTGTAATTAATGTTCAAAAAAAATATTTATTAGGTCTTATTTAGTAATTATGTAATAAAATCTACGATCCTCCCAATAGGTATAGAACCACTTAGTCGGGTCCGGTCTGAGAGAACATACAAGAAAGTAGTACATATTTAAAACAAAATAGTTTCTATGCATAGCTGTTACTTTTTAATTTTAATTTGTGAAATAATTTGGCAATTTTGGTATCAAATGAAAGGTGAATGAGTGTGGATCATTGTAAAACCTTTGTTGAATGATTACATTAAATAATAAAACAGTTGTATGAAATTGAAACTTGATGGCATTTATTGCCTGATTCTCAGATCTGCAGTACCTGTTTTAGTACTTCCGAACCTCGGAGAACCAGTGCGACCTTATATGCATTTAAAGGTATGATGATTTTTCTAGCATAGGAAACCAGAAGGTATTGTTTTGACATGGAATGAGTGTGACTTCATTTGAAAGAGCTATGAAAGCTTGAAATCAAGAAATTCAACATAAAAAGCAAGGGGACCATTAATTAGTGGTTTTATTCCAATAGAATTCGTAATCTATTGACTACTAGATATAAAGATTCTGATTTAAATCAGTTTTAAATTGACACACACAATTCTTATTCAGTTATTGAAAGCAAAGTTGACCATAACGGGTAAAAACTTTTTGTCTATGTTTTTGTTCCTAATATTCTCAATTTTGATTTATAGTTTTGCTTCTTTTATACTTTTGGCATTATCATATATGAACATGTAAGTGTGGTACGTTTATTTACAAACAGATAACTAATAACGTTTCTATTGCAGTAGATTATGGCACGGGCATCCTATTTGAATAAAAAATTTACCTCAAAATACATCCCAATTACATTGCGTATTATTTTTACATATTGTAACAAGATGTATGTATACTCGAATTACAGGCATTTTATAACCAAAGACACACAGCTGGTATTAGTATTACTTTTAAACATTTACTTATTGCTTATAAAATGTCTTAAAACACATTTAACCATACAGTTTGAATTCAATGATTAAACAACTACTGTAATAAAATGAAGAAATGTTGCATAAATGCCATTGATAAAATTGTCGGACAGAGTTCAAATAAAGCGGGTCTTTATGTCGCAGTACGGACTTCAACAATGGCCAAAACCAGTATTGCAACTATAATTTTTATTCTTTTCTTCTAGACAAGTAACACTCAAATTTGGTATCAACTGTATACGGCGGCCTTCCAGATAACTCCAAATATTGCAGAGTATCGTGACAGATGTAAATATTGCAAAGAGGAAGTACAAAACTATCTCTTAGATGCAGCCATTATACAATGCACATCAAATTCAAACAAAATATGTGGACCCACATCTGTGTATCACTTCATCCTAGACCATAGTGGACACTGTGGAAATGGAATGGAATTTTTGCAACTCAACAAGAAATGTTTTGTTAGACATTGGCTTGTAGAAAATGGTACGTTTCATTAATATAAGGATAAAAGTTAACAGCACATTAAGTTAGAAACATAATTAATTATGTACTGTACAATTTTAAAACACGTATTATTTGGTTTAGAAATTATCTCTTAAATTTTTGTGTATCTATATGTAAAGAATTAACTTACCCCGTTTGTAAATCATCCCAACCATAATTTAGATAAGTTTTTTTGTTACTCTCTTACTATATACCTTAATGAAATGCTGTAAAAGACAACTCATGATAAAATGATATTCAGGAGGAGAATTGTTGTTTAACAATCAGGATCGGGGAGATATATAAATTTGTTTATTATTATCTTCCCATTCTTAAGTAGCTATAATCCTGTAAAGTCTTTATCTTGAGTATAGTTCTGTTGCCGTATGCTTTGTTTTCTAATCATAAAGATGGTTTCACTGATTTGAAGGTCTTACGGTCGGCAATGAAACTTGATCATCCTAAGCAATAGTTTTTTTTTGGTTTTTTTTTTGTTATGTGTTTAAATTTGAAGTTGTCAAAACCTCTTCCCCTATACGTATATAAGGCATATATTACCTTAGCTGTATTTGGCAAAACTTTTAGGAATTTTGGTCCTCAATGCTCTTCAACGTCGTAATTTATTTGGCCTTTTTAACTTTTTTGGATTCGAGCGTCACTGATGAGTCTTTTGTAGACGAAACGCGCGTCCTGCGTATATACTAAATTTAGTCATGGTATCTATGATGAGTTTATTTACAACCACTGAGTCGATGCCACTGCTGGTTGAGATAGATTTCCCCGAGGGTATCACAAGCCCAGTAGTCAGCACTTGTTGTGCTGACATGAATTGTAATTGATATGGTTTTATTGCATATTCAATGTGCGCAATGAATATACAACTGCAGAATTGTTTTGTTTCATTCTTTCGCAAGAAAAATATAAACAACAAACAAACAATTGAAATTTGAAATTTGGCTGATTATTTGTCATGGCATTTATTCAACAATATTCAACAATAAAAACCAACAAACAACCAACATCAACAAACTGGCCAACAAGTTAAAACTTGATGACAATTGGTCACTGAAGGGAAACCAACAGTAAATGCATAATAATTTCTAGCTGCTGGGCAGATCCATAACAGCTTAATGAACGATATTTGAATAAATCACTGCCAGTTGAATCATGTTGATGATGACATCCAACGCACTTTCCATATTGAACGGAATGCCATGACGATAGACACTTTTTTTTTATTATTCCTGCAAATTCCTTGAATATTTAGGTTTCATTGGATCTTCCGATGAATATTGAAACTTCTGACACTTTTGATGATACATGACAATCTAATAGGAACATTCAACACATTTGGACCTGTTCACCATGTAATCTGAAAAATAAACTAAAAACAGCAGCAATTTTGTTTATTAAAGGGAGGGAGGGTGGGTTGTGCAATCTTGTTGATAAATACTCGTGGAATGAAAATTTAGCGGGAGCACGTGTTTTTATATGACCAAAGTCCACGAGGCGCTTCAAAGCATAGTCTTTCGTATGTTTAAATATATGGTTGTAATTATTTAAATGGCAAAACGTAAATAATGGACTGACGAAAATTTAAAACACAATAAACAACTTAATGTAATTTTAATGCAATAAATCAATTTAATTATTAGATCATTAAATTTTAATATTTATAAATTTACTGTTTACAAATTTTTGAATTTTTGAAATACTAAGGCTTTTCTACCTCAGGCATAGATTACCTTAGCTGTATTTGGCAAAACTTTTAGGAATTTTGATCCTCAATGCTCTTCAACTTCGTAATTTATTTGGCCTTTTTAACTTTTTTGGATTCGAGCGTCACTGATGAGTCTTTTGTAGACGAAACGCGCGTCTGGCGTATATACTAAATTTAGACCTGGTATCTATGATGAGTTTATTTACAACCACTGGGTCGATGCCACTGCTGGTGGAGATTTATTTCCCCGAGGGTATCACAAGCCCAGTAGTCAGCACTTGTTGTGCTGATATGAATTGTCATTGATATGGTTATATTTATAAATTTACTGTTTCCAATTTTTGAATTTTTTAAAATACTAAGGCTTTTCTACCTCAGGCATAAAAAAAGATGGACGAAAGATACCAAAGGGACAGCCAAACTCATCAATCTAAAACAAACTGACAACGCCATGGCTAAAAATGAAAGAGACAACAGAAAAACAATAGTACACATGACACAACATAGAAAACTAAAGAATAAACAACACGAACCCCACCAAAACCTAGGGGTGATCTCAGGTGCTCCGGAGGGGTAAGCAGATCCTGCTCCACATGTGGCACCCGTCGTGTTGCTTATGTGATTACAAATCCGGTAAATAGTCTAATTCGGTAGGTCACATTCATGAAAGGGAATGGGATTGATAAGATTACCTTAGCTGTATTTGGCAAAACTTTTAGGAATTTTGATCCTCAATGCTCTTCAACTTCGTAATTTATTAGGCCTTTTTAATTTTTTTGGATTCGAGCGTCACTGATGAGTCTTTTGTAGACGAAACGCGCGTCTGGCGTATATACTAAATTTGGTCCTGGTATCTATGATGAGTTTATTTATATCCGTGTGTGTACTAAAAATGTGTTAAACTTGAGTAGCATGTCAGGGATCCATTACTTAAGAATGAATTCTTCCAAATTTGTCATTCCAGTCCCTTTGACTTTTGACATTACTACATGTGTATGTTTATGAGTAGCGTGTTGTAGTCTGCTGTTGGGCTTACGTTTCTTCTCTCTTTTTATTTATTTTTGAAATGTCTCTTTTAAAACCATGCTTTTTATTCTCCTCTTTTTATTTTCTCCTTCTTTATACTGTTTTACATTACTAGTTATAAATTATGACAACAATCATAGAATATAACTGGTCATTTGCACCACTCAGAATTGCTTTCCTTCTAAAGAATCAGAGTTGAATTTTTTGTCGTGTATCTTTCAACTTTGAATTAGTAGTCAAAATAAACTGCACAATTATCTCATTTACAGGGGATTTGGAACAAAAATTCATTAAACTGCGTATTCTGTATTTCATACGTACCTTTAAGACGATTTTATGCCGTTGTAGTTTATTGTTACTTTCCAAATAGGTTTAATTACATTGCCAGCTGTATGATAACAATTTGAGATATTATTTTAAAATTGTAAATTAAACATCATGGATAAACACAACAACGCCATTATGTGTTCACCATTAATAGGTAAATACAGTTTTTTGATAACATCAGCTATGATGAAAACCAAAAATTATTTAAGGTACTGAGTTTGGAACAATCAAACCTAAAAGTAAAAGTTTTTGATTATCAAAAAACGAAAGGATACTAGAATAATTACTAAATACTTTACAGCCAAATTTTAAGGAAGAAAAAACATTTATGAAACACGTCAATATAATTTACCGTTCAATTTTTATTATTGAGACATATAGACACGTAAAACGTTTATCAGGACTAACAAACTTGTGCTGAAAACTCCCTTGGTGATGTCTGATGGAAACAAGGTCACGATATAATATTACCTAAAAATTAAGCGTTTTCATCTGTTGCTTTCAGAAAGAGCTGCTAGTGACGTCATAATTTTAGTCGTATGTTCAATTGTTGGTGGATTATGTATTGTGTATACTATACTCTGTCTTTACGTATGGATTGTCCGGAAACGAACAGTTGAAAAAGAAACAAATTCAAGACCTATTATTTCAATTGATATCGATGGGTTAGTATTGTCTAACACGGAATAGTGCACAAACACTTTCTTTTATCACAATGACATCCGGACCTTTTACTTTGTGTTTACCCGTTCTGTCAGTGATTTTAGTTTTTAATGGCATGATACTATTGTAAATAAGTATTTAAATAATATATAATCAACGGTGTAAAATGGATAAAACTATTTGTTGTATACATACAATGTTAATATTGAACAAAACCTGTTTCTTTACTTTCTTGGGTTTTTTTTAAATTTCAAATGTTATACATAAAATTTAACAAAACGCATTTTATCTATTATTTTATCTAAGTCCTTCAGACGACGATACGATATCTGGTACATATGATTGGATTGAGCCATACAGACCATCCGCGGGTAAAGTATATATTTTTTTAAGAACAACACCGTTTTTAAGATTTTAATTATATGGTCTAATATCAATGTAGTTGTCGCATAAAAGCATTGAGAATATATTAATCATTGATACTGTATACACTTCATATCGGGTAAAAAACCTGTAATTATTTAAGGATAATTCGTCTTTGAAAAATTATGAGATAAAATATTGCAGCTGTGGTTCGTTTTTAGCATAATCAATATATATATATATATATAGAGAGAGAGAGGACTGATCGACATTTGAGTATTGAAAACTTTGGTGTATTTATTAGTTGAAATTAGGATTTCAAATTTAGTAACTGCGAGTACTTTAAGTTGAACACTTTGTGTCTGTTGACTTATTAAACTTAGTTATGTGTTTGCTTGATAACAATCATGCAATACACAAATGAATTAAACGACTTGTATTCTTACGTTATTTTAACAGAAAGTGAATGTAAGTGGACAGGACTGTTTCAGGAGTGCACAACAAAGCCGGAGATTATCGACCAATGGGAAAATTTTACTAGGATATTATGCAGTGAGTATGAATTCGCCTTTCGTGTACTTGTTATTCTTCCAAGAATGCAATTTCAAACATATGCGTTGCAGTTAATGTCAATATAAGATAATTAAAGAATTCCAAAAGAACATTTTAACTCTAGAATATGTGAAAGAAAAGTGGATCAATATCTTGAAAGAAAGTCGCAAATTTATGTTTGTTCAATTTAACGGTTCGAAATTGTCTGACTCCGATCAACAACTAACATCGCAAACGAAAAGGAAGGTATTTTTGGCAGTGTATGAGACATTTTCTAAATATTAACGCTAGTACAGTATTAATCTGATATACATCATTTGGAAGGATTGAGGAATATTGCTATAAATACTCATGTAATCTAAGTCGCTGATAAAGATAGGATACAGGGCCCTGTACATATGTATTATAGCATTTGTATTAACTGAAAATCCACTAAATAAAATGATCAGACCTATGACGAATAAGTGTAGGTTCGGATAACCTTATTTTTTTTCAAAAAGATTATCTCCATCTTAAACTAAATAATCACAGTGAGCGTTTATGGTTCCTATAATGTCTTAATACTAATTAGTTCAGCATTGCCGCCGCAAATACAAAATTTCAAACCTGGAATCTATGATGAGTTTATTTACAACCAATGAGCATCTGAGAACTAAATCCATAACTAATAGTTTAATTGATAAATATATCAATCAAACAATATTTTCAGGAAAGAAACTACACACATATAACCGGAAGAAAAGTGACTTCAGGAACTTTTGCAATAATTCGCAAAGTGCTTTATATGAACTCTCGTTTTGAATTGAATATTCATATGAACTCTCGTTTTGAATTGAATATTTATATGAACTCTCGTTTTAAATTGATTATTTCCCATTTTAGTTTCAAGTTGAATATTTCTTGTTTCATTCTTAAATATAATGTTTCTTATTTCAAATATCCAAAGAGATTATAGATTTACTATTTTACAACTTAATCCGATGGCTGTCAAGAGTGTGAGAGAAATTAATACATATATCTAACACTTGAACTACAAAAGCAATTATCGCTATTTTATAAAGTTTAGCCGGAGGACAATAATCCTATTATTATTACATAACATTGGACAAGTATATTTATATTTTATAAGAACCTTTTCATGTTTTAATACCCTTATCTTTGAATTAATTCATGTTTTGTAAACTGTTGCTGGGGCAGTCTTCCCCTAGCTTTCGAACTGTAAACTTGTGTGAATAAATTTGTATATATTTTATACGGTCTTGCGTTTAAAGCAGCCAAAGTGTCGATTATAGACCTACAGACTTTAATGTAACCCGTGCCGAAGTTCACGGACTTATGCCGCAATTTCACGGGGTTATACACACATCACACAATTGATTACATTGTATTGGTATTGCTCTAGTTTCTTATCAGGAGTTAGGGTTATATTTTATGTAAGTTTGCGGTTCTTTTAGAAATCAGAACTAAAAGATATTTCAAATGTGAATATTCATCGTGATTTTTATGCAAAACATAAAAAAGGATAGAAGTGCTTACAATGCAGTTTGCATATTTTATATATAATTTATATATATTAACTCGTTCGTTAAGCCCGTTTGTGTAGTGATGTCATAGATTTAAAGGAACATAATCAATGCATCATTGGCAAATTATTAAGTCAGGGATTTGCTTACCATAAATTACTTTAAAATTTTACTAAATTCTTTCATAGATACAAAGATTTGATTAGTAAATATGGTTGTACCTGTAGAAATAGAAAAAAAAAAACAGTATTTCAAATCCTAAATTTTACGGTAATATTGTACTTAAAGCGCGGAAATCACTTTGTGATCCGTGTAAATTCATCGAACCTTTAAACAAACTTATTAGTAAAGGTTATCTTACCAATGTTGTAATTAGATCTTTGAATATAATTTACGTTGGCACTTATATCGATTTTGTCATCAGCAAATTAAACATAACTCAATTTGTATTCTCTTCAAACGGGATATATAAAGACACACCCACGTTCATTTTTTTTTTGGTATCTATAAAGAGGGTAACCTCTAACTATTCTTCTGCATATCGATACATTTATTTTTGGCATTGCACAAGTCATAAAATTGAGAATGGAAATAGGGAATGTGTCAAAGAGACAACAATCCGACCATAGAACATACAACAGCAGAAGGTCACCAACAGGTCTTCAATGAAGCGAGAAATTCTCGCACCCGGAGGCGTCCTTCAGCTGGCCCCTAAACATGTCTTCTTTGACTGTCCGTGAAGTTAAAATACTTAATCCCTGGGCTGTGTTTTATTCGTGTATAGTTTCTGATGCAAGCATTTTTATTATTAATTGTGTTTGGCTTTCAACTAGTCGTCAATAACTGCGAGTACTCTCAAATCGCACTTTCTTGTTTATTTGACCTGTTGATACTATTTGTAATACTTTTTTATTATTTAATTTTTACATCAGAGGCCCCTGAGGGGCCTCGGGTGTATTGCCATCGCCTACTTTTCAAAGATCTTCAAAGATCAAAGAGATGCATATATAATTAGTGTTGGGATAATAACCGACATTATGAACCCGCGAACATTATAGTGCAGAATAAAATTCCTTGTCTCTTCTTTTATATTCATGTTTTCAATGGATACTCAGATTTTTTTTTAATGCAAATTAATAACATGAAAATGTTTTGTCGTTAGAAATATTCGTATATCAATCAAACGATCTTCAATATCAATGATATACCGAAATATTATTGTCGCGGATGAATACCACCTATGCATATTCATCAAGTGAGCAAGAGCGAGAAGATAAACGAGAGAAAATCAATTCACGCAATTACACACAGAAAGGTAATTATATTTCAATTATTTGATTTAGAGTAACATCTTTAAACCGTTTGTAGCATATTTGTCTATAATATTAACGAAGCAAAATCAGGAATATTTATTCTGACACAATATTAAAATAATTTGTCAGGCCGCGTCCCCCGCAGCCATTTTGAAAATACCAGCAGATTGGTAGGAGAACAGAACCTGCAAGGCAGTGGCGTAGCTTCCATTGAGGCAATGAGGCAACTGCCTCACTAGTTTTTTTTGGCAAAAAAAAAAATATGAAATATTTTCATGTACTTGACACTTAGTTTTATTTCAAATAAGAAAATACTAGATCATCGTCTTTTTCTGTGAAGCTTTTTTACGGAAACATACATTGTCGCCCGTCATTGGTATTATAAATTTGTAAAAAGTTGTTGACGATCCAAAATTGGAAATCATGGACAAATATCTTATTAAAAAAAGAAACAGTCACTGCAGAATCCACGGATAATATGGATCCGGGTAAATTAATATATAATAGTTCTTTAGTATCATGACAGCATTATATCCGATTTATTGTGTATAGATCGTAGATCTTTAAATTGTCACGGTATTTTTGGTTATTTCGTCATCATGTAGAAGTGTTGATATGATTTTTTGAACCGTATTTGATGATGTTAATCAATTAACGTGGTTCCTTGGTGGCAGTGCAAAGAGAACCGCAATTCTTAAGCGACACTTGCCCGATGCAAAACAAGTTGATAATTTAGTAGGGGATACCGATGACGAAAAAGTTGAGAGTAACATCAATATTGCAAATGCCTTTTCCAAGAGTTTGCTTCCGAAATTGTGTGAAACAAGATGGTCTGCTAGAGTTGACACACTGTCCGTTATTTTGGCTAAATACAAGGCAGTTCTTGCATCTCTTGAAGATGTAAGAAAGGAGAGTACGGCAACCGAAGCTCGCACAAAAGCCACTGCATTTATACATATGATGGAGAAGAGCACTTTTGTTGTTGCAATAGTAATTGCCCATCATATTTTAAGTTATACAAAGCCCTTAAGTCTTGCATTGCAGAATGCAAAATGTGATGTGTTCAAGGCCTTCACAGGTGCTCAGATATGTAAAAAGGTAGTTGCTGCTCAAAGGTCGGACGAAGTGTTCAACAGATGTATATGGATGAAAGCAGCTGCGATCGCCGAGAGCATAGACATCGAGCTCGGTAAACCAATAACAGTTGGGCGAATGCGTCATCGGGCTAATGCTGCATTTTCCGACGATTCGGTACACGGCTATTATAGAGTGAACGCATACTTTCCGTTTGTCGATCACTGTTTGAATGAGTGGAATGAACGATTTCCTGAACAAACACGCCCATCTTTCTTGGCGTTTCAGTTGCTGCCATGTCGCCTTCAGAACATAACTGAGGAGGAAATTGCCGATATCCAAGTCAGATATGAGGAGGATATGCCAGACTCTCCAGGGTTTGTTAGAGAACTTGAACGGTGGAAAATGTTCTGTTCCGGACTCCAAAACAGAGATAAAGATACCGGTAATCAGTCTTTGGAAACGACAATTCAACTTGCAGACCCCAATTATTATCCCAATGACTTTATGTTCATGCAGTATTTAGAGTGCTGCTCACAATGCCTGTAGGATCCGTGCCCTGTGAGAGGTCTTTCTCTGCGATGAGACGATTAAAACATTGGAGCAGATCTACGATGACCGAAGACCGACTTTCTGGACTGGCTAGTCTCTTCATACATAGAGATATCACCGTTTGTAGAGAGAAGATTATGAGAAAATTTGATGAAACCAAAAAACGTCGCCTTGGACCATTACATTTCTAACATTAATGATAATTTGATAACTACATGTACTTGTACACAGGTGTTAACTTATTAAAATTGCAAAAAATAGTACACTGTCATATTATTTACATGTGAAAAGAGAATCCCATACAATGCATAAGAGGTATACTTTCGAGACGAATACACTATTTATTTAATATTTAGTACTTGTCATCCCAAAAGACAGTGTTGTATCAAGACTATCTTTCCTCATATAGATATGTTGCGATATGGCGATATGGCATTAGGTTGTGATCACAAATCATACATTTAAATCCAGGAAAACGCGTTTCAGGCCCTCAAACACCCCTAAAAAAATGTTCGCCTCGCTCCGCTCGGCTCAAATTTTTTCGCCTCGCTTCGCTCGGCGAATTGCCTCACTATATATAAGACCCAAGCTACGCCCCTGCAAGGCCCTTAAAGATAAGGTTACTTTCTTTGTATTCTTTAATGGAATCAATTTTTTTTTTTAAAGATCTCAACAATTTTAAGTTAAATTTCTTTTCTTCGTAAATAACAAGTAGATTGATCACTTGGACACACACGTGCACGTGGAACTATTTTCTGTTTTTTAATTAAGGTGTTGTTTCGGATTTTCGCTCCTTCTCCGACTTAGTTACTTGCATTAGTATATTTGAATAATTATGTCCCTTGACTAGTAAAAAAGCGGATTTTGTTAATGAATTTGTAAGTAATTCTTATATATAATTATTGGTTGAAATAATTGTATTTTATGTAATATTCAGAGAATCTTCGACTTCTTATTCTTCCAATAGAGATGGACTATTTTTGAGTGTCAATTATGACTCTTGCTCATAAAAGCAAGAGTCTTATTTTACACTGAAAGTGAAAGTAAAATGTCAGAATTTACTAGCCACTAGATATATTTGGAGAATCCTTACAGTTTTAGAGGTATATATAAATATAGATTAACTGTTCTGTTTTTTAAGTCTTCCTTGTAGTATTGTATAATTTTGACCATACATGTCACTAGTCCAAATAATTATGACGTCTTGAAAGGCTATTATATTTTTTTTCTTTGACGCCTTACTTCGAGTCCAAATAATTATGACGTCTTGAAAGGCTATTATATTTTTTTCTTTTACGCCTTACTTCGACGTCGAAGTAAGGCGTCAATAAAAAAATATAATAGCCTTTTAAGACGTCATAATTATTTGGACTAACATGTCACATGTACATGTATTGCCAAAATTATTAAGTTGTGTAACCATATCCATGTAAAATTTTAGGTATTTGAATTAGACATTTGTTCACGCATACATGAGTACTTGAGCAAATACAATCAGTTAAATTTCACTACGAGCACCCATGAGATCTTAAATTGAGCAAATATGATCACTTACATTTATGAGTAAAATTTTAGCTAGATCTACTCAATTGAGTTAGATATATCAATTTTGAGACTAATCTAAATGGTTATTTGAGCACACATGTGGCTATTTATACTAAGAGCGATATTGGGATTCTACATGTCAGTAAACTTAGCAAATCTTTATTGAGTCAAACCTATGAGCCCTATACCCTGCATATGACTGCAAGAGATATTTTAAATGTTTTCCAGAACCCTAGATTAAAAGTTGAACTGCAACATTGCAAAGGGTTAGTGTATTATTTTATTTTATCAAAATGTTAAAATTGAGAATGAAAATGGGGAATGTGTCACAGAGACAACAACCTGACCAAAGAAAAAAAAACAACAGCAGAAGGTCACCAACAGGTCTTCAATGTAGCGAGAAATTCCCGCATCCGGAGGCGTCCTTCAGCTGGCCCCTAAACAAATATATACTAGCTAGTTCAGTGATAATGAACGCCATACTAATTTTCAAATTGTACACAAGAAACCAAAATTAAAATAATACAAGACTAACAAAGGCCAGAGGCTCCTGACTTGGGACAGGCGCTAAAATGCGGCAGGGTTAAACATGTTTGTGAGATCTCAACCCTCCCCCTATACCTCTAGCCAATGTAGAAAAGTAAACTCATAACAATACGCACATTAAAATTCAGTTCAAGAGAAGTCTGAGTCTGATGTCAGAAGATGTACATGTAACCATAGTCTAGAAAAAAACAAAATGACAATAATACATAAATAACAACAGACTACTAGCAGTTAACTGACATGCCAGCTCCAGACTTCAATAAAACTGACTGTAAGATTATGATTTCATCATATGAATATCAAGCACAATCCTTCCCATTAGGGGTTTAGTATCATACCATCATAACATATATGAGAAGAACATAACCAGTGTCATGCCAACAACTGTTTTTTAAATGAATGTGTTTAGTTCCGATGCAAAGACCCTATACGTGAATTAATATTAACGCCAAAATATGCAATCTTTAATGACCTGACAACAGTATCGTTACTAAATCCCTCTTAATAAGTCTATTCAAAGGTTTTGTTAGTTTCTGAGGTGAATACTGACACCTTTGTGCTTTATAAAGAATATTTCCATAAAAAATTGGATGTGAAATACCTGAACGTATAAGAAGTCTGCATGTTGAGCTATATTTACGAATAATGTCCTTATACCGCTGATAAGATTTAGTAAATGTTGTGACTAGTTTGTGATATGGAAAACCCTGGTGTAATAATTTTTCAGTAATACATAAATTTCTCTTGTTAAAATCTAAAACATTGTTACATACATGAGAGAATCGTACAAGTTGAGATACAGTGTATATAAACACCGTAAGATGGTGACAAGGGAACGTCACCATCTAAAAATGGATAGTTAACGATAGGAAATGAAAAATCATCTCTTTTATCATAAATTTTAGTATGTTAAATGTTTAAATTGTTTAATGTTTATGTTTATTTATTATTCTGTGGAAATTTAAATCTCAAGAATCTTTCTGTGAGTTTGCATGAATAATTCCATGTTTTAATTTGTACCAGAAGCCCAAGTCACGCATAAGTTAACATGGATTTAAAATGTCCACGATTAAAACCACATGTACATGTATATTCTAGATTATTCAAACAAAATGTTCAGCAACATTTAAAGGAACCTTTCTATTTTTAATTCCCAAACATAATTGTTATTACTTAAACAACTTTGTTTTAAAACAGTTTAGATTTCTATCAAATTGGATGAGAATCCAGGAGTTTTAAAGGGGGAGGGGTCTAGCAAGTCAACATTTTGGGTAAAACTATATAAAAAAAGGACTACGCATTTACCATACATGGAGCTCCTCGAAAAGGGCAAGCCTTCAGTTCTTTCCTCCCCCCAAAAGTCTGCCTTAGCAATTTTAAACACTCTTACGCTGTCTATTCATGTAGCTGTACATTGGAGCCTATGAGACTACAATCTGAGTAGACATCTGAATCACAGAAAATCAACCTATAGATATATTCATGTATAAATTGATAATTAAATTTTAACCAATTAATACATTTTTTATACGACCGCAAAATTTGAAAATTTTTTTTGTCGTATATTGTTTAAATTTGTTTTTGACAATTTTTTGTTCATTTAAAAATATAGGGACAACAGAGTTGGTGTATGTGGGTTCGATTCCCACCCTAGGCATTCATTTATATTGGCTGGTGCAAAGCGGGCAGTTTAGCTTAGTGGCCCCACACTGACTCTGTTGTTCATATGTCACTTAAAAAAATCAGGCGGCCTTCTTCCGGTCTTGCCATCTTTATTTTTATATTTGTAAATCATACACAACAAAACTATTGAATAATTGTGAAAATTATACCACAGATAACTATGGTAAAACTTTAATTGTTGTTGGAATAATTAAACTTGGCTGCCATCCAAGATCCAAAAAGTTTTTATATTGATGAATTATATAATAGATTTGGATTCTTTTGGTCACAAAACATTTTGAATGGTAGGTGGTGGCTAAATCTTAATTCTTAATTGCTTAAAGCTTTCGGGTCTGTAAATTGCCCAAAATCATCATATTTTGACAAAATTTGGAACATAAAATGTACTTTTATGAAAAGAACTGATTTATTGAGCGTTATGACTTTAGAAATATACCCATTTGAGAAACCAAATTGTGAACTTTTTGGAGCTTTATGTTTAACTTTATATTTTAGGCCATTTTGGACAAGAAGTGAAACTTGTCCTTTGAATCAGTGGTTTCACACTAATAACCATACTATATACTAAGTATCTGTTAGAAGATAGCTCTTTCACAGTACATTGTTAAACTTAAAGATAAATTTATACCAACAATGACCAATATTAATGATGGAATGAGATTATACATGTATATATACTGTTTTATATTGTTACATGTACAGTAGTTACTGTACATACATAAATGAAAATTAACACCAAACTGTTGTCATAATTCATAAAAAAAAGAAATGAAAAGGGTGGTATGATTGGTAATCTGGTAATCAGACACCAGCCCTATACAAAATGACAAAAAAGAAATAAAGCTTACCATACAACACTTTTACAATAAAAAAAAACTATACATACATCAGTAAGAAATAGCCATGAAATGACAAATGTTAAACAATACATACAAGAAAACTAATGGCCACATCAATGTACAAACGGAAAATCAAGATATACACCAAAAAATTACAAGCCCTGTTTTACATGCTTCTTACTAAGGACCAACACATTCATATGGTAGTTGTGTTCTATATGTGTGGTGCAAAATTTTCTCATTGCTTAAACCAGTGGTATTCAAAGTATTAAATCCAGAACAAAGCAAAAAAAGACTAACAGTTGAAAAACTATCCAGATGTTGTGAAATTCAATTAACAAAAATACCATCATTAGCGAAAGGCTATCTACATGTACATATCATATATTGTAATATTTACAATGAATCATTTAATAATTAGAAAACAGAACCTACAATGTACATGTATAGCTGCAGATTCTTATTTTTTTTTTTAAATATAATGGATAAATGATTGACTGTGTTGCAATAAAACCAAGATAACTCAGTGAAGCTATTTATGAACATTAAAAAAGTTTTTGTTGACTGCAACAAAAATCTAGAATAAGGGATAGTAATATTGCTGTGTTAACATCCATCCCATTAGTGATTGATCCAAAAGCTAAATGTTCCAGAAAGTAGAAGACCTGGCCATGGATACTACATGAACAAACATTGTTAATAAATGTCATTTGTAGAGCAGGATCTGCTTACCCATCCAGAGCACCTGTTGTTTTTAGTGTACTTTTATTTGTCTGCATGTCTTTTTTAGTTTTAGTCATGGAATTGTAAGTTTATTTTCGGTTTATGAGTTTGCTGTTCATCTGGTATCTTTAGCTCCAATATTACAATTTGTCTGTTTTAATATGATTGTCTTGAACCTCCTTAATATCATAGTTCAGTGAGCATTGGTGAGTGACTATATAGCTACTCGAAGAATTGTTTGCTATGTTAATTCTCTATTGTAAGTTATATGCTAACTATTTTTGTATGTGTGCAACTATATGGTCATAATGCAAATCTAACAGTTCTCATTTGACCACATAATCATTGATAATTCACAAAGTTAAGTATCCTAGTTCAAGTCAGTATTTCAGATATAGCATAGCAAATTATATTATTTGTACTATATTGTAAGGTGAACATATCTGTCCGGCAGGTATAATATAAACACATGTCATTTATCAATAATTCAACACAACTTGAGGTCCTCTGATGTTCAGTACTTCAGTACTTTGATTCCTTTTCAGGGTTATTTCTGGTCTATATTCCATCTTTGCTAAGTATTTGGTATTACTAAATTTTTTTCAGTTCTTCGTACTATAAACATCAAAATTATCTATTTTGTATATAAATATTTCCTTTCTCCATAAGAACTGTACATATATACTTGGCACTCACACCACATCTTTCTATGTCTATCTATTAACAACAAAATATTTTCATTTATCTGTGATATTATTGCAAATGGCGGATTTCTGTTCGAGCTTTTTTTTCTGAGATTGTTTAACATTTCACAGCGATTAAATGTAACCCTAATTATTCATTCTTATTTTATTGATTTAAAATTTGTATTTACATTGTATCATAATAATATATCAAATTTATTCGTTCAGTGTACATGTATGACTTGTCTACTTGTGTTAATATATCTTTTGCTTGAGTTGAGCAATTTCAATTGATATTGTGTTTTTCTATGTTGTTATGTATGTTACACTATAGTTTCAAATATTGGTGCGGGTTTGGTAACGTTTAAATCCGCTTCAATTGTTTGCACCTGTCCTAAGTCAGGAACATGATGTGTATTAGTTGTCGTTTTTTAATATGGTTCATAAGTGTTACTCGTTTCTTGTTTTTTATATAAATTAGACCGTTGTTTTTTTCCGTTCGAATGGTTTTACACTAGTTATCATTGGTGCCCTTTATAGCTGGCTCTTAGGTGTTAACCATGGCTCCGTGTTGAAAACCGTACTTTGACCTATAACGATTTACTTACATAAGTGATGACTTCGATAGAGAGTAGTATTTACATGAACTGAAAACATGTGATGACTGTATGTTTCAGCGAAAATTCCTATCACCTCCATAAACTAAAGACTAAGTGTTTACTTTATAGTCCCTACGTTGATACCTGAAAGCACATGTACTTTTAGCAAAACTTGTATGTATTCTTTTATGTTTTATTGCATTTGAAATTTGTATAAGTATTTAAGCTTATTTGTGGTACTTATTTAGATACACACTTACACACTTATCTTCGTTAATGTTTGGTACTCCTAGTGTTCGTAAACTCTCTTTAATATTTTCTTTAGAATGTCTTGTACAGTAACTAATGAGAGGATATCAGTCGTCTTCATTAAACCTTCATATTGCATTTCTATTATTTAGTCAAATCTAGTCAAGACTCTAAGGCAGATCAAATCATAGCAGAAATAACCAGAGGATATGAACAGAAGAGAGTAAGGGAAAGAATATATAACGCGCTTTGTTTAAGGAAAGAAAAATGTTATTCAGTAGGAGATGAACATATGATTACAATATTTATTGACAGCTTCTATAAACACCAGAAAGAACATAATCTCACTCGTTCGTGATAATGTACATTAACGTGTTTTGATTGAAGAGAACTATGGTATTTTACCGGAATATGTGTAAGATATAAGAGTCATCGTCCCGGTTTTTATAATTTATAAGTACATGTAGCAAAGGACTTCAATCCGTTTTGAACAATATATATACTGATAAATGAGTAAGATGATAAAATTTTGACACTTTAGTACTGCGATTGATATACTGATCGACAATTAATTATATGGATTTCTTGCAGACTTTTTTTGTCAAAATCATATATGAGCAGACCTATTTTAAAGATACTTCACTCAGAATTACACTTTTGTGTATGATACCACATTTGAAACATAAATGACTTGGCTGATATTCAAATATTATAAAACAGTCTGAAAATATGGCTTCTCTTAATTTAAAGTGTTTGTTTCTTCGGGAATTTTATCAAATGAAATTAATGAATAAAGAACCACTATAAACACAAATTTGTGAGACAAAATTGAAAATTACAAATTATTGATATATGAGAAACTAAAGTTTTGTGAACATCACAGGGTGTAATTTGAAATGATTGTTTGTTTTTTAAATATGTTTTTATTAATCGAATGCAAAGAGATAAAAAGTGACCTAATCGTACCTTCTGTTTTAGTTTTAATTGTACATGTAAATATGTATGATCGATTGCATGTTTAACTATGCATTTCACAACTATTTATTTTTGTACATATTTATATTCTATCCGCAAGAAAGTGTGGCGTAAACATTGAATTGTTTCATGATGTGTCTTTCATTATCGTCATTTGTATATATGCTTTATTTATTTTTAGTTTTATATCATACCATGTCTTTCATTTATTGTTCATAAATTATTTACATTGATCATAATAAAAATAAAATAAAGTTGTTTTAAAATTTATGAAAAGTGCAAGATTTACAATACAATATGAGTTAAAATTGAGAATGAAAACTTGGATTGTGTCAATGAGACAACAGCTCTACCAATAGGGTGAAAACAGCCAAAAACCACCAATAGGTATTCAACACAACGAAAAGATTCTGCAACCGGAGGTGGGTCTGAGCTGGCCCCTAAACAAAATTGTATACTACGTCAACGAAATTGTACGTGATACTTAACTCTAAAACATATATATATATTTAAAAAGATATGGTGTGAGTGTCAATGAGACAACTCTCCATCCAAGTCACAATTGGTAAAAGAAATAAAATAATAAAATTTAACAAACAAAACAAATATATCAGAATAACACTGGCCAGCGATTCCTGTTATGGGAGAGGCGCAAAAATGCGGCGGATTTATATTTGTTTTGTGAGATCTCACCCCTCCCTTTTACTTCTAAATCAGTTTTTATTTATATATAAAATTATATTTGTGACCAGAAAATTGTTACTAATCAGTCGACATTTAGTAAAGTAACTGGTACTTGGACAGGTTTTTTCTATAACGACAGCGACTTGTACGTAACAGCATTTAATAATTTATATGTTTGAGAAATATCGTAACGTTTCAGGGATCGTTTGCCCTCCTTTTCTTTAATACGACCTACCGAATTAGACTTATCAACGGGTTTGTACTTGCATAAGTAACATGATAGGTATCACATGTGCAGCAGGATCTTTTAGCCTTCCGGAGGACATGAAACCATTTATGGAAGGGTTCGTCAATCTTTATATATGAAACTGAAGTTGTGGTATGATTGCAAATGAGACAACTCTTCACAAGAGACAAAATGACACAGAAGCCCATGCTGCATAGTCGGATACAAATAGGCCCGATATGACATTTGTAAAACAAATCAAACGAGAAAAGTAACAGCGTGATAAATGTACAACAACTAAACTACAAACAAATATGTAACACAGAAAAAAGGACAACTTCTAAATAACAGGCTCCTGACTTGGGACAGGCATATACATACAGAATTCGGCGGGGTAAAACATGTTCGGGGGATTGCAACGCTCCACCTAACCTGGGACAATGATGTAACAGTATAACATAAGAACGAACTATGCAAATCAGTTATAGAAGGCTTAACTCATCAGATGGATACAAATAGAAATACATCGAGAGAGAAAAAAAATATAGAGTGGACGTGGCCGGGTACTTGTTCATCCCTACAACAAAAAGACACTTAGTACAGATCTGAAAGAACTCGCATTCACTGACACCTCGTGCAAAGCCAACAACTATTAATAAAACAAATCGTGCAACTAAGACTAAATGTTTTAGTACTCTTTGTTGAGTTTTGTATACTGTTGGTTTTTTTTTTTTCTTATTTGCCAGACGTTCTTAGTTAAAATAAGTTTGAATGTTCCTTTTATATCTTTCGCCTCTTTTTGTTTTTATAAATTTTAATGTACTATGAAATGGAAGGGGTCTACATGGGTTTTGTTAATCCTTCTTCCACTATAACTGGATAGTGTTTTGCTGTTATCAGTGGTATGTTGCCTATTACGAGTTAATGTCTTATCTGTCAAGTATGCTCAAGTGATAAATGACGTTAAGTATTTTCCCTACTTTAGAAAATATACAGCTATATTTACTATTGTCTACTTTCCTTTTTCATGTGTTTTCAACTTTTGTATAAAAATGAATCATATTTGTATCATATTTTATCAATATATAATTTAATTTTGGATGTAACGCGTCTTCTGAAATGTTGTATAATTGCCAATGAGACAACTACATGTATACACCATAGTTCAAATGAAGTGGAAGTTGTCAATTATAGGCAACCGTAAAACTTCAACAATGAGAAAAGCCCATAGGGTATACTAAGTAGTCGGCTATAAAAGGCCCCTACATGAAACATATGAAAACAAACTATAACTAGATGTTCCAAGGAGCCTGTATCGCTCACCAGATATTGTTATTCACAATTCGTGCATGAACTAATACAACCGTTATACTTTTGCTTTAGTTTCAGGGATATAAATCAAAAACTGTTTTTCCCTATGTTCTATTTTTAGCCATGTCTACCATGTTAGTTAGCAAGCAGGGTCATTGGACACATTTCTAAACAAGCACTGGACTCATTTCTTAACAAGATACCCTAATGCTGATTGTGGCCAAGTTTGGGTAAATTTGTTTCAGTTGTTTCATGACAAGAATTTTTGTAAAAGATAACAAAAATTTACGAAAAATTGTTAAATTTGACTTAAAGGGAACTCCTAATAGGGTCAATTGACCACTTTGGTCATGTTTGGATTATCTGTGGTTTTACTTTTCTGAACATTATTGTTGTTTACATTTTATCTCTATCTATAATCTTTATATTCAAGATAACTAAAAACTGCAAATTCCTTTAAAATACCTAATTCAGGGGCAGCAACCAATCAATAGCTTGTCTGATTCGTCCTGAAATTTTAGGACAGATAGATCTTAACCTGATGAATATTTTTACCCATGTCAAATTTGCTATGCATGCGTTAGTTTCAGAAGTATAAGCCAAAAACTGCTTTTTACCCCAAAGTTCTATTTTTTAGCCATGTTTGCCATGTTGGTTGGCAGTCGGAGTCATCTAATATATTTTTCCAACAAAATACCCTAATAATGATTATGACCAAGTTTGGTTAAATTTTTGTTCGTAGTTTCAGAGAAGATTTTTGTAAAATTACAAAAATTCCCATTTTTTGTCAAATTAACTATAGTGGAAAATAACTCCTAAAGGCATGAAAGGTGTCAATTGGCCTTTTTGGTCATGATGACTTATTTGTAGATCTTCCTTTGCTGAACATTTTTGCTTTTACAGTTTATCTCTATCTATAATAATATGCATGATACATGTAATAACCAAACACTGCAAATTTTCCTAAACATTACCAATTAAGGACAGCAATTCAACAAGGGGTTGTCCGATTTGTCTGAAAATTTCATGGCAGATATATCTTGACTTGATAAACGATTTTACCCCATGTCAGATTTGCCCTAACTGCTTTGGTATCTGAAATATAAGCCAAAATCTACATGTTACCCCTTTGTTCTATTTTTAGCCATGTAAGCCATATTGGTTAGTTGGGCGGGTCAACCTAAACCTAGATACCCAAATGATGATTGTGGTTAAATTTGGTTAAATTTGGCTAAGTAGTTTCAAAAGAGAAGACTTTTGAAATATAAACGGTTGACGGACGACGACGAAAAAAGACAACGGACGCCAAGTGATGATAAAATTTTACTTGGACCATTGGACCAGGTGAGCTAAAAAGCAGTAAATAAAAGGCTAAATTCATCATATCAGTTAAGGAAATAAACAAACAAAAGTTAAATGGAAGACAGATATTTTTAATTACATAGATACATTTTGATATTAAAATTTATGAAAGATGTGTTGATAACATAAACAGATAAATTTGCCATTAAGAAGTCCAACTAAACAGACAGCAGTCAGAAATACTGACCACACATTTTAAGTTTATTCGTATATCAATTTGATAAAATGTAAACACTTTACTCAGTATAAAATGATTTGATCATAAATAGTGATAACATCTAATTAATATATTTCAAGAAATGTTCGTCCACTCATTTACGTCTATCATTTTTTTTTTTCAAAAATGTTTCGTCTCTTCACTTTACAATCTAATTGCAGCATTCTTTTATCTATTTTGAAAATAGTTCAGTAAGAAATTTATTTTGTAACTGAAGGCAGTGTGTACAAAACTTTAATTCTTTCGCAGACAGTTCTCATATTGTGTTAAAAGACTAAAGGAGTGTGTCTTCCGTGTTTCATGTGTTCATCACCCTACAAAAAAATAAAACACATAAACTGAAATTTTTATTTTGGTGATAAAAATATAATCGTGTGTTACTAAATAATTAACTGGTTAAACTAATTCCAATATATTTCTGCAGTTTTCTACAAGATAAAAAAAACCAGATACAGTATGATTTCTAATGAGACAACTATATACCAAAATTGAGATGAAGTGGATGTACGCAATTATAGGCACCAATGTTCGTAGAGTTAAGGCTAAATAATGTGTGTCTTTAAAGTACATGGTTTTCCTAAAAACAAATGTTCAAATGAAGTGGATGTAAGCAATTATAGGCAATAAAGTTATGTTTTAGTTATAAAGGCTAAATTATGTGTGTCTTTAAAGTTCGTGTTTTCAAAAAAAAAAAACATGTGTGAAAAATGGATTTCAGTAACCTTTAAAACTTGCATGTGTTGATATTTAAAGTGGGTAATAACTATTGATTGATTTTTGTTTGCTTTACATCCAGTGGCAAATAGTTCATGTTGTTAATGACTAAAACAAATTAACAGGTCTCGTGAAAGAAGAAGTCAACTGACATGAAGAGCGCATTAGATTCTGATCAAACGTGGCTGCGTATTTATACATCCCTCACATGATAACAGAGGCCTGAACTTGGCAAGTGTTTTACTGTCGGTCGGGAAAAGACAAAACTTAACATTTTCTTTATCCCAGTCGCCTTGATGAACGGAAAGTGTGTACACAGTTGATTAGGGAAAAATAACTGGGCATACACACTTAACATGAGCACTTCCGGTGCCTAAACATTTAAACATGCACTGTATTTACCTGCTTTTATATTTGATAAAACAAGGTACTTACATTTTGTTGATGCTCAAAAGTTCCAACCTGCTGACAAGGCTTAGGAATATTAAATACGGTTGTATTTCGGATTCCACTGGTCATTCCCATGTAACCAATGTCAATAAAAGCACCAGGTAATATAACATGTTGGGATACAGGTACACAGCTATCTTTAGTCACAGACATGGTAATATTAGCTCCGTTAAATGAGAATGAGTACATGTCTATATCAATTTTCTTGTCACCGTATCCCACGAAGGTTGACATCAGCAGCTTAGCATCAGCTGTGAAAAAATAAATACAAATTTACAGCCGATTGCATTGAGCGTGTTGTTACATCTAATATCTTTGATGAGCTTGCTTGCTAGCTGATCCGTGAAGTCATTGTTAGGTAAGGTATACTACCCTCCTTTCGAAGTAGCCTAGTCCTACAGACAGATAGATAAGTTATGAGTCGGACATGTCTACTCTTAGATGAGGGTAGTTTACCTAATCTAATAATGATTTCACGTTTCAGCTAGCAAGCAAGCTCACCAAAGATAAGTACCTTTATCTACACAGTCATCGTAATCGGCTGTAAAACACATGAATATATGAATTCGGTATTAGTTTTTTAAATGATGATTAAGTATTATGAGTGCTAATGAGAAAAGTCTCCCTTCAATGTATTAACAGTTTACAATTATAGGTCAATGTACTGTCTTCAACATGGAGCCTTGGCTCAAATCGATAGTTGAATTTCGGTCTTATAGCTTTTCATGTTTTTTGTTTTAATACATTCTTTGGTTTTTAATATTCGGCTTTGAGCATATTTCTGATGCATGTAAATCCAGAAAAGCGCCTAGGACACATATAATTAATGGAGTATTGTGCTCATTTATGTATTAAAGGAGTTAGACCTTGTTTCAGGGAGATAACTCTTTAAATCAGTTATGCGTTTGTAAAAGTCAAGTTTCGTCAATGAATTTTAAGCATTTACCTGAAACAGATTGGAAATAATCTATGTATCCAAGAAGCTTAGAACATATTTATGAAAATGGCTGACACAAACGTACTGATGATTTTTAGAGTTACAAATGTATTTCCCTTAACCTAGGTCTACCTCCTTAAATGATATAGAAATGTGAAAATATTTTGCTCAGTCTTTAGTTTTTCTATTTTGTGTTTTGTGTCTTATTGTTTGTCTGTTTGTCTTTTTCTTTGTTAGCCATGGCATTGTCAGTTTGAGTTTGGATATCCTGTTGGTATCGTTCGCTTTTCTTTTATTTATCATGATCTGTTTTTAGTTTTCATTTTGCTGTGTTATTGTGCTACCAAATAATGGATACAAGTATAATGTTTTCATAAATGCTGTCCTCAAATTTTGCACTTACATGGAATGCATGATACCATTTCTACTTTTAAGACTGAAACAACGCATTTACCATTGGTCACCGTGTACTTCTTACCCTGGAAAATGTAAAATGAAATAAAATCATCATATTTTGTCAAGACTACATTTAATGTGTTGCGTATTTAGAATTGTACAATTATCCTCAGTGCTGTAACATGATTTATTATGAACGAAAAAGAGTTAACACCAATCCTCGAAGATACTGCACTATATACAATCCACAAACTGAATTTACCAAGGTTGCGTGCAATATCGTAGCGGCTACATAGGGCTACGTAGATTCATGACTATAGCTAATATAAAAAAAAGAAGATGCGGTATGATTGCCAATGAGACAACTATCCACAAAAGACCAAAATGACACAAACATTAAAACAACTATAGGTCACCGTACGTCCTTCAACAATGAGCAAAGCCCATACGCATAGTCAGCTATAAAAGGCCCCGATAAGGCAAATTGTAAAACAATTCAAACGAGAAAACTAACGGCCTTATTTATGTAAAACAAAAGCTGCAACCCTGGTTTTAAATATGATAACTTGACCAAATTATTTAGATAGCTTCTATTTGATACTAACCGCTGCATAATCGTCTATTTCATGAGTCTTAAATGGTATTCCGTTAGTTCGTCCCTCTCCTAGCATGGACTTTCTTTTTCCTTTTACGTCAAATGCCAGTTGGAATAATGCCTGAAAAATGTCATGGAAAACGTTATCATAAATGCTTTTTTTTCGCTTTGTGTATAAACCCATGCTCTAAATCCCAAAAAAATTGTTTGCACATGCGTATATTGACTACTGCAGAATAACGAATTTTATCAAATTGGCATGCCTTTAATATATTTCATTAACATAAAACGCTTCCAAACTCTTAAATGATGCACAGGTTGTTACTAATTCAATTATTATGCCTTTAATGTGTTGCAAATGGAAATTGACATATTTGACCTAAATACGACAGCCGTTCATGCTGGCTGTTCAAACTCCTCCCTCAGAAAAATCACATTGCCAGTCTTTTGCTTTTTTACAAACAAAATAGGGAGGCTCATGGAAGAGCTTACACAAACGCTGTACAGTTATAAACATCGGACATAGATATTACCTAAATTGTCCTAATCAGAATCCAGTTCAAGATAGCTAAAAAAAATACAGATAGAAAAGATTTTCTGGTAGGAATGTTGTACATGTAGTAGGAAAATAAATAGTTTAAAATCAGATTTACAAAACAGAAAAAAAAATCCATACAGACCTTTCAAATTCCACCTAGGTAGTAGGATTTTGGCATGTTTGGTAGTAGGAATATAATAAAAAAATCCAATCAGAATTTTGTTCATTTTCCATATCCGACTACTTTCTATACGGAATCTGATTATAGGTAGATTCCTACTTCATTCCTACTAGGGTCTAGTTGGAATCCTACTACTTATTCCGTAATGGTTACCATGGTCACTACACGGACGGAATGATCAATGAAAATAAACATTTTTATTTCCAATGGGAATCGATCTCTTTAATAATGTATTGTGAGCAGTAATTTCACACTTTATAATTGCTAAAAAATATTATCGATAAAAATTCCACGAGTTATGAATTAATCAATTTATATATACCATGATGATATTATGTGTAATGCAGTATTATACGCATAGAAGCTGCCAGAAATTTCAAGCTCTTATTTCGGATTGTTTAAATAAAAGAAATTCAAAACAAAATAATCTGATAAAAAAAAAAATATTTTGAAAATTGCAAGATTTACTTTCAAAACAATTAAACAAATAAAATTCGTTACACTTCTTGACCTTTTCTGGTACGTATACCCACGGGGGGGGGGTCTCTTCCTATATAAAGTATATACATATGTGCCGCTGGAATGGCCCTTTTTTGATCCGTCAAATATATCAATGGGGTGCAATTTTACCGAGGAAATATATCAATAGGTAGTAATTGACCGATTGTGATATATCAATGAGTCATAAATTTCAGTTTGTTGTGCAACGATAAATATATGAATGGGTTATGATTTCGCTGTGAAATATATGTATAGGTAGGGATTTCACAATTATTCGATATATGAATGGGGGGTGTTTTTAAAATCCCAGCTGCACACCTGTACCCAAAATCCCATGTTGAGACCATAAGATATTTTTACAAATTGGATTTTTTTTTTTTTTTTAATAAAAAGTCATCAAATAGGAAACTGGTCCTACTTTTCTTTTGATTCAGACAATTTCGGTTATCTAAGTGTAATTAATGTTCAAAAAAAATATTTATTAGGTCTTATTTAGTAATTATGTAATAAAATCTACGATCCTCCCAATAGGTATAGAACCACTTAGTCGGGTCCGGTCTGAGAGAACATACAAGAAAGTAGTACATATTTAAAACAAAATAGTTTCTATGCATAGCTGTTACTTTTTAATTTTAATTTGTGAAATAATTTGGCAATTTTGGTATCAAATGAAAGGTGAATGAGTGTGGATCATTGTAAAACCTTTGTTGAATGATTACATTAAATAATAAAACAGTTGTATGAAATTGAAACTTGATGGCATTTATTGCCTGATTCTCAGATCTGCAGTACCTGTTTTAGTACTTCCGAACCTCGGAGAACCAGTGCGACCTTATATGCATTTAAAGGTATGATGATTTTTCTAGCATAGGAAACCAGAAGGTATTGTTTTGACATGGAATGAGTGTGACTTCATTTGAAAGAGCTATGAAAGCTTGAAATCAAGAAATTCAACATAAAAAGCAAGGGGACCATTAATTAGTGGTTTTATTCCAATAGAATTCGTAATCTATTGACTACTAGATATAAAGATTCTGATTTAAATCAGTTTTAAATTGACACACACAATTCTTATTCAGTTATTGAAAGCAAAGTTGACCATAACGGGTAAAAACTTTTTGTCTATGTTTTTGTTCCTAATATTCTCAATTTTGATTTATAGTTTTGCTTCTTTTATACTTTTGGCATTATCATATATGAACATGTAAGTGTGGTACGTTTATTTACAAACAGATAACTAATAACGTTTCTATTGCAGTAGATTATGGCACGGGCATCCTATTTGAATAAAAAATTTACCTCAAAATACATCCCAATTACATTGCGTATTATTTTTACATATTGTAACAAGATGTATGTATACTCGAATTACAGGCATTTTATAACCAAAGACACACAGCTGGTATTAGTATTACTTTTAAACATTTACTTATTGCTTATAAAATGTCTTAAAACACATTTAACCATACAGTTTGAATTCAATGATTAAACAACTACTGTAATAAAATGAAGAAATGTTGCATAAATGCCATTGATAAAATTGTCGGACAGAGTTCAAATAAAGCGGGTCTTTATGTCGCAGTACGGACTTCAACAATGGCCAAAACCAGTATTGCAACTATAATTTTTATTCTTTTCTTCTAGACAAGTAACACTCAAATTTGGTATCAACTGTATACGGCGGCCTTCCAGATAACTCCAAATATTGCAGAGTATCGTGACAGATGTAAATATTGCAAAGAGGAAGTACAAAACTATCTCTTAGATGCAGCCATTATACAATGCACATCAAATTCAAACAAAATATGTGGACCCACATCTGTGTATCACTTCATCCTAGACCATAGTGGACACTGTGGAAATGGAATGGAATTTTTGCAACTCAACAAGAAATGTTTTGTTAGACATTGGCTTGTAGAAAATGGTACGTTTCATTAATATAAGGATAAAAGTTAACAGCACATTAAGTTAGAAACATAATTAATTATGTACTGTACAATTTTAAAACACGTATTATTTGGTTTAGAAATTATCTCTTAAATTTTTGTGTATCTATATGTAAAGAATTAACTTACCCCGTTTGTAAATCATCCCAACCATAATTTAGATAAGTTTTTTTGTTACTCTCTTACTATATACCTTAATGAAATGCTGTAAAAGACAACTCATGATAAAATGATATTCAGGAGGAGAATTGTTGTTTAACAATCAGGATCGGGGAGATATATAAATTTGTTTATTATTATCTTCCCATTCTTAAGTAGCTATAATCCTGTAAAGTCTTTATCTTGAGTATAGTTCTGTTGCCGTATGCTTTGTTTTCTAATCATAAAGATGGTTTCACTGATTTGAAGGTCTTACGGTCGGCAATGAAACTTGATCATCCTAAGCAATAGTTTTTTTTTGGTTTTTTTTTTGTTATGTGTTTAAATTTGAAGTTGTCAAAACCTCTTCCCCTATACGTATATAAGGCATATATTACCTTAGCTGTATTTGGCAAAACTTTTAGGAATTTTGGTCCTCAATGCTCTTCAACGTCGTAATTTATTTGGCCTTTTTAACTTTTTTGGATTCGAGCGTCACTGATGAGTCTTTTGTAGACGAAACGCGCGTCCTGCGTATATACTAAATTTAGTCATGGTATCTATGATGAGTTTATTTACAACCACTGAGTCGATGCCACTGCTGGTTGAGATAGATTTCCCCGAGGGTATCACAAGCCCAGTAGTCAGCACTTGTTGTGCTGACATGAATTGTAATTGATATGGTTTTATTGCATATTCAATGTGCGCAATGAATATACAACTGCAGAATTGTTTTGTTTCATTCTTTCGCAAGAAAAATATAAACAACAAACAAACAATTGAAATTTGAAATTTGGCTGATTATTTGTCATGGCATTTATTCAACAATATTCAACAATAAAAACCAACAAACAACCAACATCAACAAACTGGCCAACAAGTTAAAACTTGATGACAATTGGTCACTGAAGGGAAACCAACAGTAAATGCATAATAATTTCTAGCTGCTGGGCAGATCCATAACAGCTTAATGAACGATATTTGAATAAATCACTGCCAGTTGAATCATGTTGATGATGACATCCAACGCACTTTCCATATTGAACGGAATGCCATGACGATAGACACTTTTTTTTTATTATTCCTGCAAATTCCTTGAATATTTAGGTTTCATTGGATCTTCCGATGAATATTGAAACTTCTGACACTTTTGATGATACATGACAATCTAATAGGAACATTCAACACATTTGGACCTGTTCACCATGTAATCTGAAAAATAAACTAAAAACAGCAGCAATTTTGTTTATTAAAGGGAGGGAGGGTGGGTTGTGCAATCTTGTTGATAAATACTCGTGGAATGAAAATTTAGCGGGAGCACGTGTTTTTATATGACCAAAGTCCACGAGGCGCTTCAAAGCATAGTCTTTCGTATGTTTAAATATATGGTTGTAATTATTTAAATGGCAAAACGTAAATAATGGACTGACGAAAATTTAAAACACAATAAACAACTTAATGTAATTTTAATGCAATAAATCAATTTAATTATTAGATCATTAAATTTTAATATTTATAAATTTACTGTTTACAAATTTTTGAATTTTTGAAATACTAAGGCTTTTCTACCTCAGGCATAGATTACCTTAGCTGTATTTGGCAAAACTTTTAGGAATTTTGATCCTCAATGCTCTTCAACTTCGTAATTTATTTGGCCTTTTTAACTTTTTTGGATTCGAGCGTCACTGATGAGTCTTTTGTAGACGAAACGCGCGTCTGGCGTATATACTAAATTTAGACCTGGTATCTATGATGAGTTTATTTACAACCACTGGGTCGATGCCACTGCTGGTGGAGATTTATTTCCCCGAGGGTATCACAAGCCCAGTAGTCAGCACTTGTTGTGCTGATATGAATTGTCATTGATATGGTTATATTTATAAATTTACTGTTTCCAATTTTTGAATTTTTTAAAATACTAAGGCTTTTCTACCTCAGGCATAAAAAAAGATGGACGAAAGATACCAAAGGGACAGCCAAACTCATCAATCTAAAACAAACTGACAACGCCATGGCTAAAAATGAAAGAGACAACAGAAAAACAATAGTACACATGACACAACATAGAAAACTAAAGAATAAACAACACGAACCCCACCAAAACCTAGGGGTGATCTCAGGTGCTCCGGAGGGGTAAGCAGATCCTGCTCCACATGTGGCACCCGTCGTGTTGCTTATGTGATTACAAATCCGGTAAATAGTCTAATTCGGTAGGTCACATTCATGAAAGGGAATGGGATTGATAAGATTACCTTAGCTGTATTTGGCAAAACTTTTAGGAATTTTGATCCTCAATGCTCTTCAACTTCGTAATTTATTAGGCCTTTTTAATTTTTTTGGATTCGAGCGTCACTGATGAGTCTTTTGTAGACGAAACGCGCGTCTGGCGTATATACTAAATTTGGTCCTGGTATCTATGATGAGTTTATTTATATCCGTGTGTGTACTAAAAATGTGTTAAACTTGAGTAGCATGTCAGGGATCCATTACTTAAGAATGAATTCTTCCAAATTTGTCATTCCAGTCCCTTTGACTTTTGACATTACTACATGTGTATGTTTATGAGTAGCGTGTTGTAGTCTGCTGTTGGGCTTACGTTTCTTCTCTCTTTTTATTTATTTTTGAAATGTCTCTTTTAAAACCATGCTTTTTATTCTCCTCTTTTTATTTTCTCCTTCTTTATACTGTTTTACATTACTAGTTATAAATTATGACAACAATCATAGAATATAACTGGTCATTTGCACCACTCAGAATTGCTTTCCTTCTAAAGAATCAGAGTTGAATTTTTTGTCGTGTATCTTTCAACTTTGAATTAGTAGTCAAAATAAACTGCACAATTATCTCATTTACAGGGGATTTGGAACAAAAATTCATTAAACTGCGTATTCTGTATTTCATACGTACCTTTAAGACGATTTTATGCCGTTGTAGTTTATTGTTACTTTCCAAATAGGTTTAATTACATTGCCAGCTGTATGATAACAATTTGAGATATTATTTTAAAATTGTAAATTAAACATCATGGATAAACACAACAACGCCATTATGTGTTCACCATTAATAGGTAAATACAGTTTTTTGATAACATCAGCTATGATGAAAACCAAAAATTATTTAAGGTACTGAGTTTGGAACAATCAAACCTAAAAGTAAAAGTTTTTGATTATCAAAAAACGAAAGGATACTAGAATAATTACTAAATACTTTACAGCCAAATTTTAAGGAAGAAAAAACATTTATGAAACACGTCAATATAATTTACCGTTCAATTTTTATTATTGAGACATATAGACACGTAAAACGTTTATCAGGACTAACAAACTTGTGCTGAAAACTCCCTTGGTGATGTCTGATGGAAACAAGGTCACGATATAATATTACCTAAAAATTAAGCGTTTTCATCTGTTGCTTTCAGAAAGAGCTGCTAGTGACGTCATAATTTTAGTCGTATGTTCAATTGTTGGTGGATTATGTATTGTGTATACTATACTCTGTCTTTACGTATGGATTGTCCGGAAACGAACAGTTGAAAAAGAAACAAATTCAAGACCTATTATTTCAATTGATATCGATGGGTTAGTATTGTCTAACACGGAATAGTGCACAAACACTTTCTTTTATCACAATGACATCCGGACCTTTTACTTTGTGTTTACCCGTTCTGTCAGTGATTTTAGTTTTTAATGGCATGATACTATTGTAAATAAGTATTTAAATAATATATAATCAACGGTGTAAAATGGATAAAACTATTTGTTGTATACATACAATGTTAATATTGAACAAAACCTGTTTCTTTACTTTCTTGGGTTTTTTTTAAATTTCAAATGTTATACATAAAATTTAACAAAACGCATTTTATCTATTATTTTATCTAAGTCCTTCAGACGACGATACGATATCTGGTACATATGATTGGATTGAGCCATACAGACCATCCGCGGGTAAAGTATATATTTTTTTAAGAACAACACCGTTTTTAAGATTTTAATTATATGGTCTAATATCAATGTAGTTGTCGCATAAAAGCATTGAGAATATATTAATCATTGATACTGTATACACTTCATATCGGGTAAAAAACCTGTAATTATTTAAGGATAATTCGTCTTTGAAAAATTATGAGATAAAATATTGCAGCTGTGGTTCGTTTTTAGCATAATCAATATATATATATATATAGAGAGAGAGAGAGGACTGATCGACATTTGAGTATTGAAAACTTTGGTGTATTTATTAGTTGAAATTAGGATTTCAAATTTAGTAACTGCGAGTACTTTAAGTTGAACACTTTGTGTCTGTTGACTTATTAAACTTAGTTATGTGTTTGCTTGATAACAATCATGCAATACACAAATGAATTAAACGACTTGTATTCTTACGTTATTTTAACAGAAAGTGAATGTAAGTGGACAGGACTGTTTCAGGAGTGCACAACAAAGCCGGAGATTATCGACCAATGGGAAAATTTTACTAGGATATTATGCAGTGAGTATGAATTCGCCTTTCGTGTACTTGTTATTCTTCCAAGAATGCAATTTCAAACATATGCGTTGCAGTTAATGTCAATATAAGATAATTAAAGAATTCCAAAAGAACATTTTAACTCTAGAATATGTGAAAGAAAAGTGGATCAATATCTTGAAAGAAAGTCGCAAATTTATGTTTGTTCAATTTAACGGTTCGAAATTGTCTGACTCCGATCAACAACTAACATCGCAAACGAAAAGGAAGGTATTTTTGGCAGTGTATGAGACATTTTCTAAATATTAACGCTAGTACAGTATTAATCTGATATACATCATTTGGAAGGATTGAGGAATATTGCTATAAATACTCATGTAATCTAAGTCGCTGATAAAGATAGGATACAGGGCCCTGTACATATGTATTATAGCATTTGTATTAACTGAAAATCCACTAAATAAAATGATCAGACCTATGACGAATAAGTGTAGGTTCGGATAACCTTATTTTTTTTCAAAAAGATTATCTCCATCTTAAACTAAATAATCACAGTGAGCGTTTATGGTTCCTATAATGTCTTAATACTAATTAGTTCAGCATTGCCGCCGCAAATACAAAATTTCAAACCTGGAATCTATGATGAGTTTATTTACAACCAATGAGCATCTGAGAACTAAATCCATAACTAATAGTTTAATTGATAAATATATCAATCAAACAATATTTTCAGGAAAGAAACTACACACATATAACCGGAAGAAAAGTGACTTCAGGAACTTTTGCAATAATTCGCAAAGTGCTTTATATGAACTCTCGTTTTGAATTGAATATTCATATGAACTCTCGTTTTGAATTGAATATTTATATGAACTCTCGTTTTAAATTGATTATTTCCCATTTTAGTTTCAAGTTGAATATTTCTTGTTTCATTCTTAAATATAATGTTTCTTATTTCAAATATCCAAAGAGATTATAGATTTACTATTTTACAACTTAATCCGATGGCTGTCAAGAGTGTGAGAGAAATTAATACATATATCTAACACTTGAACTACAAAAGCAATTATCGCTATTTTATAAAGTTTAGCCGGAGGACAATAATCCTATTATTATTACATAACATTGGACAAGTATATTTATATTTTATAAGAACCTTTTCATGTTTTAATACCCTTATCTTTGAATTAATTCATGTTTTGTAAACTGTTGCTGGGGCAGTCTTCCCCTAGCTTTCGAACTGTAAACTTGTGTGAATAAATTTGTATATATTTTATACGGTCTTGCGTTTAAAGCAGCCAAAGTGTCGATTATAGACCTACAGACTTTAATGTAACCCGTGCCGAAGTTCACGGACTTATGCCGCAATTTCACGGGGTTATACACACATCACACAATTGATTACATTGTATTGGTATTGCTCTAGTTTCTTATCAGGAGTTAGGGTTATATTTTATGTAAGTTTGCGGTTCTTTTAGAAATCAGAACTAAAAGATATTTCAAATGTGAATATTCATCGTGATTTTTATGCAAAACATAAAAAAGGATAGAAGTGCTTACAATGCAGTTTGCATATTTTATATATAATTTATATATATTAACTCGTTCGTTAAGCCCGTTTGTGTAGTGATGTCATAGATTTAAAGGAACATAATCAATGCATCATTGGCAAATTATTAAGTCAGGGATTTGCTTACCATAAATTACTTTAAAATTTTACTAAATTCTTTCATAGATACAAAGATTTGATTAGTAAATATGGTTGTACCTGTAGAAATAGAAAAAAAAAAACAGTATTTCAAATCCTAAATTTTACGGTAATATTGTACTTAAAGCGCGGAAATCACTTTGTGATCCGTGTAAATTCATCGAACCTTTAAACAAACTTATTAGTAAAGGTTATCTTACCAATGTTGTAATTAGATCTTTGAATATAATTTACGTTGGCACTTATATCGATTTTGTCATCAGCAAATTAAACATAACTCAATTTGTATTCTCTTCAAACGGGATATATAAAGACACACCCACGTTCATTTTTTTTTTGGTATCTATAAAGAGGGTAACCTCTAACTATTCTTCTGCATATCGATACATTTATTTTTGGCATTGCACAAGTCATAAAATTGAGAATGGAAATAGGGAATGTGTCAAAGAGACAACAATCCGACCATAGAACATACAACAGCAGAAGGTCACCAACAGGTCTTCAATGAAGCGAGAAATTCTCGCACCCGGAGGCGTCCTTCAGCTGGCCCCTAAACATGTCTTCTTTGACTGTCCGTGAAGTTAAAATACTTAATCCCTGGGCTGTGTTTTATTCGTGTATAGTTTCTGATGCAAGCATTTTTATTATTAATTGTGTTTGGCTTTCAACTAGTCGTCAATAACTGCGAGTACTCTCAAATCGCACTTTCTTGTTTATTTGACCTGTTGATACTATTTGTAATACTTTTTTATTATTTAATTTTTACATCAGAGGCCCCTGAGGGGCCTCGGGTGTATTGCCATCGCCTACTTTTCAAAGATCTTCAAAGATCAAAGAGATGCATATATAATTAGTGTTGGGATAATAACCGACATTATGAACCCGCGAACATTATAGTGCAGAATAAAATTCCTTGTCTCTTCTTTTATATTCATGTTTTCAATGGATACTCAGATTTTTTTTTAATGCAAATTAATAACATGAAAATGTTTTGTCGTTAGAAATATTCGTATATCAATCAAACGATCTTCAATATCAATGATATACCGAAATATTATTGTCGCGGATGAATACCACCTATGCATATTCATCAAGTGAGCAAGAGCGAGAAGATAAACGAGAGAAAATCAATTCACGCAATTACACACAGAAAGGTAATTATATTTCAATTATTTGATTTAGAGTAACATCTTTAAACCGTTTGTAGCATATTTGTCTATAATATTAACGAAGCAAAATCAGGAATATTTATTCTGACACAATATTAAAATAATTTGTCAGGCCGCGTCCCCCGCAGCCATTTTGAAAATACCAGCAGATTGGTAGGAGAACAGAACCTGCAAGGCAGTGGCGTAGCTTCCATTGAGGCAATGAGGCAACTGCCTCACTAGTTTTTTTTGGCAAAAAAAAAAATATGAAATATTTTCATGTACTTGACACTTAGTTTTATTTCAAATAAGAAAATACTAGATCATCGTCTTTTTCTGTGAAGCTTTTTTACGGAAACATACATTGTCGCCCGTCATTGGTATTATAAATTTGTAAAAAGTTGTTGACGATCCAAAATTGGAAATCATGGACAAATATCTTATTAAAAAAAGAAACAGTCACTGCAGAATCCACGGATAATATGGATCCGGGTAAATTAATATATAATAGTTCTTTAGTATCATGACAGCATTATATCCGATTTATTGTGTATAGATCGTAGATCTTTAAATTGTCACGGTATTTTTGGTTATTTCGTCATCATGTAGAAGTGTTGATATGATTTTTTGAACCGTATTTGATGATGTTAATCAATTAACGTGGTTCCTTGGTGGCAGTGCAAAGAGAACCGCAATTCTTAAGCGACACTTGCCCGATGCAAAACAAGTTGATAATTTAGTAGGGGATACCGATGACGAAAAAGTTGAGAGTAACATCAATATTGCAAATGCCTTTTCCAAGAGTTTGCTTCCGAAATTGTGTGAAACAAGATGGTCTGCTAGAGTTGACACACTGTCCGTTATTTTGGCTAAATACAAGGCAGTTCTTGCATCTCTTGAAGATGTAAGAAAGGAGAGTACGGCAACCGAAGCTCGCACAAAAGCCACTGCATTTATACATATGATGGAGAAGAGCACTTTTGTTGTTGCAATAGTAATTGCCCATCATATTTTAAGTTATACAAAGCCCTTAAGTCTTGCATTGCAGAATGCAAAATGTGATGTGTTCAAGGCCTTCACAGGTGCTCAGATATGTAAAAAGGTAGTTGCTGCTCAAAGGTCGGACGAAGTGTTCAACAGATGTATATGGATGAAAGCAGCTGCGATCGCCGAGAGCATAGACATCGAGCTCGGTAAACCAATAACAGTTGGGCGAATGCGTCATCGGGCTAATGCTGCATTTTCCGACGATTCGGTACACGGCTATTATAGAGTGAACGCATACTTTCCGTTTGTCGATCACTGTTTGAATGAGTGGAATGAACGATTTCCTGAACAAACACGCCCATCTTTCTTGGCGTTTCAGTTGCTGCCATGTCGCCTTCAGAACATAACTGAGGAGGAAATTGCCGATATCCAAGTCAGATATGAGGAGGATATGCCAGACTCTCCAGGGTTTGTTAGAGAACTTGAACGGTGGAAAATGTTCTGTTCCGGACTCCAAAACAGAGATAAAGATACCGGTAATCAGTCTTTGGAAACGACAATTCAACTTGCAGACCCCAATTATTATCCCAATGACTTTATGTTCATGCAGTATTTAGAGTGCTGCTCACAATGCCTGTAGGATCCGTGCCCTGTGAGAGGTCTTTCTCTGCGATGAGACGATTAAAACATTGGAGCAGATCTACGATGACCGAAGACCGACTTTCTGGACTGGCTAGTCTCTTCATACATAGAGATATCACCGTTTGTAGAGAGAAGATTATGAGAAAATTTGATGAAACCAAAAAACGTCGCCTTGGACCATTACATTTCTAACATTAATGATAATTTGATAACTACATGTACTTGTACACAGGTGTTAACTTATTAAAATTGCAAAAAATAGTACACTGTCATATTATTTACATGTGAAAAGAGAATCCCATACAATGCATAAGAGGTATACTTTCGAGACGAATACACTATTTATTTAATATTTAGTACTTGTCATCCCAAAAGACAGTGTTGTATCAAGACTATCTTTCCTCATATAGATATGTTGCGATATGGCGATATGGCATTAGGTTGTGATCACAAATCATACATTTAAATCCAGGAAAACGCGTTTCAGGCCCTCAAACACCCCTAAAAAAATGTTCGCCTCGCTCCGCTCGGCTCAAATTTTTTCGCCTCGCTTCGCTCGGCGAATTGCCTCACTATATATAAGACCCAAGCTACGCCCCTGTTTTACAACCCTATAAAGTTACAAAAAGAAGCATTCAATACTTATAATTACATTTTTTTTAGCTAGAATCATGAAAACACGTTTTTTTATCAAGTCTTTATATAATTTACCTGTGCACTTAATTGTGGGACCTCGTGTCATCGTGAATGATAAATGTTATTGTCTCATACAATTGTTTCAGGAATAGCACGTGATGTGCAGTTAGCCAATCAGAATAACGTATTATAATGAAACATACATCTAATGTAATTATTCTCAAATATAATGCAACTTATTATTTCAAACTCTTTAAAACGACTGACCAATATAAAGTTTCTCACAAGATCGAGCTATAAACATTTGTTCTTAATTTAGATTAGACCTTGATTAATGATCTTATATTATTTGGATAAACTTGTAAATGCTATTGCAGTTCAACTGTGCAACTCATGTATCTTATAAAGTGTCACATTAATCAAGATGAAATATCATTAAACTGATTAAGAACTGACCATTAAATCTTAGATGTAATTGACCACGCCACACTAGGCATTTTTAAAAAGACATTGTTAATAATAGAAAACGTACCATATGATTAGTTTTGGTCAATATAAATACATTGTCGGTTAATGTGACGAACCTTATACACCTCATCTTCGCTATCCAAGGTCCATGCAGTTCCCTCCTCGTAACCCTTGGCTAGCGAAGATGATACACCTAGACATAATTTTATAACTGTTCGTGATGGAGAAAAAGGTAGATATTTTTTTCAAAATTTAGTTCTGGACAAATACGTGACATTTTTATTTCCATGTACCGTATGTAAATACTTATACATTTTTAATGATTAACCGGAAAGTGACCCTTTTTGAAAGTCATTTAATAGGCTAATTTGAATAAAAAATTGATTTTGCAATGTCATGTATATATACCACCTCGTTGAATCCCGGCCTGGCCAAACCAATGAAATTGTTATCTGGTGATTCTCCGCTAAGGACACGACTATAATGTTAATGAGAAAGTGAAAAGCCTTGTCGACTCGGAGTGAGAATAATTTGTCTGGATATTAAAGTGACATATCTGTTTGCGGAGTGTTACATGTACCTTGTGAGCTAGCATGTTAAAAATCCGACTTACTGTGTCGGTCTGTACAAAGCAGGGTACCTTTTCATATTAAAGTGAAATGTTTTCGTCCTTTATAATATATGCATATTAATCTGCTGCTGGACATCATCATTACATATAACTAAGCTACATTCTCAAAATTTTATGGTATTACATACATTGTTGAATCATTCGCTATTGGTTACATTGACTTTCTTACTTTCAATTCTATCACCTTGCGAAAATTTTAATACTCTGAAATTGCAGCATGAGAATACAGTATAATTTTTTAAATAATGATCAGGCACACATATTATGTTGTTTTATTTTTTAAGGCAAACGTCATGAATTAATGTGTCACCTGATACGCCAAGCGGCAAACATATGATTGATATATAAGAGATTGTAATCTATTCAAGTTCGCAATCTCTGATTTAAAATTGTCATTGTGTACAATAATGATCAGGTTTCCTGCCGTAGTTTGTATGTAGGCTTGTCCTCACGATTGCTCAATATTCAAAAATAAGATTATTTGGAATCAAACCTTCGTGAATTTACGGACGCCATAACGAGTTGGTGAGCCGTTATTGAATATCCGTTTTACAGATGATAGATACTAACATTAGCAACACGACGGATGCAACATGTGGAGCAGATTTGTTTACCCATCTCGAGAACCTGAAATTACCCACCAAGTTTTGATAGGGTTCGTGTTGCTTACAGCTGTAGTCTTTATTTTTCTATGTTATGTTTTGTGTACTATTGTTCTGCAGTTTGTCTCTCTTTTTTTTTTAGCAATAGTTGTCAGTTTATTTTCGATTTATGACTTTGAATGTCCCTCTGGTATCTATCGTCCCTTTAAGGAATGACAGTAATATTTTTTCTGTCTATGAAGAAATAACATAAAAAGTCTGGTGCACACTGAATAACGCGCGTAGCGGGTTATTTAACAGTGTGCACCACATTTTTTATGTTATTTCGAATAGACAGAAAAAATATTACAGTCATTTCTTATAATTTAATTCTAAATTCCATTTTAAACCGTAGAAAACCATGAAAAAACGTTGATGACGTCGCGGTCACATGACTAAATTATGTCTATGGGCTCATAACAAAATAACGTCAGCCAATCAGAAGACACGTTACATCCAAAATTAAATTATTTTAAATTAGACATACAATGAAAAAGTTTAGCCCTATGGTATGACCTGTTTTTCATTTGCACGAATAATTCGTTGTCTATCCCGACTGTGAAAGACTGTAAACAATGCATATTACGAAATCCAGTTCATGTTCATATGTCCTCTTTATACTACAGCAACAAAAAATATTCTAAAACAATTTTCCACAGTTTTCCCATGCAATTTGTATAATATCTAAACCTCCATAACTCATTAGTTTATATCTGTGATGTCTAATGAGGAATTACAATTCAATATTTCAATTTGTAATCATGTTCTTTCAAATTAGTAGAGAATCTCATTAGGGTCATGTATATACATACATACTAGATATGTTGCTGTATATTTATGACCGGTTACCATGTAAATCTGCAGTGATTTATTTATCAGTTAAAAAAAAGCAAGAGTTATTCCTCTTTAAACGAATCACTCTTTCTTCCTCTTGATCTTTATTTGTTGTGAAGTTGATGTTAGTTTTCATCATTACCAATCATTAATAACCAACTAAGTACATTATTGCCAAAAATGACTGTTTATTAAAAATTCCATATTTTCTGTAATGGCCCTTGTTTTCTGTAATGGCCCTGTTTTTTCCTGTAATGGCCTTGTTTTCCTGTAATGGCCCTGTTTTTCTGTAATGGTCCTGTTTTTCTGTAATGGCCCTGTATTAATGCCCAGTTTGTCTGTATTAAGCCCAGTTAGGGTTTTTAATAAAGTTAATAAAATCAAGTTTTAAAGAGTATAATACCTTTTTTGTATTTTATTTAATTTAGTAACCAGTAACCAGCATTAAAGAACCATATAAAGGGATCACTGTTCATCCTGTTTTTCAACAGATAACTTCTTTCAACTTGATATCTTGGATATTTGGTATATTTAAAGCTTTATCACGGTGAAGTACAAATTATTATTTTTCAAACTAAACTTTCATTAAAAGAGAAGGAGAGTACATCAAGTTGGCAGCCATACATACATTTTTGTTCAGTTGGTTAATAAATGTATTAAGAAATGGGTGTTTTTATAATGATCCTGTTATATGTCCTCGGTCAGTAATAACGGCCTCGGATGTCACACACACACAACTATATACAGGCTAACATACGACCTGTGTGTTTATGACATATATATTGGAAGTCAAATACCAGTGTGTAACACTGATGGATATTTCTTTGGTTTTTTTTCTAATATATAATATATCGAATATTTGATGTCTCCACGTGTCTGTGTTGATATCAAAGTATCACTAAATATAATTTGCGATATATCAATTTAAAGATAATTATTCATTAGAATATGAAAAGAAATACAAAGCTGTAATTTTTTTATTTAGAGATGAACAAACCGGTAAAGTGTTTATTTGCAATTACGAAGTGTTCATTTTTCTAAAACTAGAAAAGGGTAGAGATTTTGTTTGAAACACTTGAAAAAAGTAAGGATTTCTCTAAAGTTGTATAAGCCAGGTCGTTTTCTTCTGACATCAGATAGAAGGATTTCTCTAAAGTTTTATAAGCCAGGTCTTCTGACATCAGGATTTCTCTAAGGTTGTATAAGCCAGGTCGTTCTGACGTCAGATAGAAGGATTTCTCTTAAGTTGTATAAGCCAGGTCGTTCTGACGTCAGATAGCAGGATTTTTCTAAAGTTGTATAAGCCAGGTCGTTCTGACGTCAGATAGCAGGATTTTTCTAAAGTTGTATAAGCCAGGTCGTTCTGACGTCAGATAGCAGGATTGTTCTAAAGTTGTATAAGCCAGGTCGTCTGACGTCAGATAGCAGGAATGAATGGCACTTTTCCTACTTCCTGTAAAAAAATGCAAATTAATATTTCAGTAAAAGAGTACAATAAAATGTCCCAACTTACATGTATGTGTCTTTTAGTTTCTACTATTTATAAAACATAATCCATAGTACCCGGCCTTTAGTTGCGACAAACAATACACGGTATCTGAGAAAGATGTTCGGTGTTCTGCAAGATCAACAAATGATTTTATTTCACTGTTTATACATATTGATAATTTAAACAGTATTTGATTGGTTGAGACTATCCCATGTGTTATTAAAAAAATCTTTATATCTCCCCCAGGCACGGAAAAAAGGTGAAAAGTGTTTCCCTCAATCGAACGTAAGTTTTTGCTCTACGTCTATTGCTTCATGCAAATGCTAATTTCATGACAAGTGAACTTCTTGCGACTTTTTTTTAAGGTTTGTCTATTTTTGTTCTGTTATCTCTTTTTTATTGCAATAATCAAGAAGAAACATTTATTTCATTTTCTTTTTGTCAAGATATTGTTTCGATTGAAATGTCGTACTCATTGATACGTATCCGGATTGCAGTATACAGGAAGTGAAAACAATAGATTCTTACAATGGTGGTTTTATTTACAGAAGTTTGAAATGTCGGTATGGAAAGTCAAATACGAAACTCAAAATGCATCATTTAAAGTAAAGTCGCCTTTCAAATAATTAACTAAATCAACGAGGGTTTAAATCTTTTTTCATTAATTATGAATTAACTTTCTTACCAATCTTAAAAAAATTATTTATTTCTGATTTAAAACATTTTTTTTTTTATACAAATATAATGTTTCCTTGCATTTTTCACATCAAACAGTAGAACCTATGCTAAAAAGTGAGTCTGTTCTTCTGTGCGGAATGTATGACTATGTTGTAAAAGAGACACATAAAAGACCCTTTAGTTACTTTAACCAATTGAACCCATCACCATCAATCGTTATTCGTCCATATTATCTCATTTTATCCACCATCAACCAATTCAAGACATTACCCTATTCAATCTTATTTAAAGTCAGTTCTATTTATACTATTAGGGATTTTATCTCTGCGTTGAACACCAATTGGTGGCCTTCGGTTGTTATCTGCTCTTTGGTCGGGTTGTTGTCTTTTTGACATTTTTCCCATTTCCATTTGCAATTTTATCGCTTATTCATCCATATTTATAGCGAAGTTACAAATGTCATTCACTTGGATTGATTTCATATTTTGATGTGAGTTTCTGTTGCCAATAGTTTTCTAGCTATTTGTATTTTGTATTTTACATGATTAGATAGTTATCAAAGGTACCAGGATTATAATTTAGTACGCCAGACGCGCGTTTCGTCTATATATAGGAATATCCCTCTTACAGAATTCTCGATCTGCAAATTGATTGTGACAAACATTAACGTATGAGAAGCATTGTGCAGAAGTTCGAATATTAACAAAAGAGGGCTGATTACCGCTAAAACTGAAATAAAAGTAAAAGGGAAACTACACAAACTAAAGGGAAATCCAGAAAAGCGATTCGGACGTATGATATTTATAAAATGATTTTTTTGCAACAATACCACTTCTTACTATATAAAACAATCCAGATTGGGGTTTGAATAATACTTACTCTCTTTTTCCTCGATGGCTGAAGATCTTTACAAACCTGAGGCATTTCGAAAACTGAGGGGTCTGTAATGCCTTCTGTGAGTCCCATGAATCCCATATTAAAGACACCTTCTGTTGTATGGATACTTTCAGATAATGGGGCGCAGTCTTTTGTCGTCAATGACATAGTCATTTGGCCACCAGGAAATTGAATCAGATACATGTCAAAATCAATCGTGTCATTAGGTAAACCTTTATAGCTCGCCATTATTTTATCAGAAGCTGAAAAATAGAAATAACATCATTTTGAGTTAAAATATTTTAGAAATCTGGATTCATTATCGGCATGATCGGATGATTACTAGAAAAATATCAAAATTGCGTAAATAAAAAGTAAAAAAAATAGTAAAAACATAAAACAAAACTGCTGCTGCTATTATACACCAGAAAATATTTATTAAATTTTAAATCTGGTACCTTTTGTTAGCTTTTATTCGTGTGTTTCTCTGTCCTTTATGTTTTCCCATTATTTGTATTGTAGTCCTGTCATGTAATGTGGTCATTGTAATGTTATATTTAACATTGACATAAAAGCGGGAGGTTGGCATGCCACAAAACCAGGTTCAACCCACCATTTTGTTCTTCTTAAAATGTCCTGTATCAAGTCAGAAAAATGGCCATTGTTATATAATAGTTCGTTTCTGTGTGCGTTACATTTTAATGTTGTGTTTCTGTTGTGTCGATGTTCTCCTCTTATATTTGATGCGTTTCCCTTAGTTTTAGTTTGTAACCCGGATTTGTTTTTTTTCTCAATCGATTTATGAATTTCAAACAGTGGCATACTTCTGTTGTCTTTATTTATACTCATAGTAAAGTATCTGATGTTCATCTTTGTTTTGCCTTTTCATCCATTTTTGTTCGTTCATTGTATTTCCGTTCCTTTTCTACCACAAATACCTTTAATCTATCCTTTGGTATCTTAAAGTTTATTGTTTCAACTTATATGATGACGGGGATATAATAGGGATGTCAGCCGAGAGTTCCAAGGTTTTCAGCTACAATGACCAATAGAGCTAGGTTTTGACGATTTCGATAGTTGCACTGCCAACTGTTGTTTTATACTTGTGGGGCTATTGCATTGATATTTGCAAAATATTAAATTTTAAACAATTGCAAAAGTTGCAGTACATATCATACATTTTCTCAAAACCTAAAATTGAACATGTAGTCTATTCGAATCTAAATATAAATGCTCAACTCAGCCAAACATTTTACATTTTCTTAGCCTGTATACAAATAAGTTCGACAATTTGATACAGACTGAGACTGAGTGTATATTTATTCACTTTTTTTATGCACCACCTACGATAGTAGAAGGGCATTATTTTTTCTGGTCTGTGCGTCCGTTCGTTCGTCCGTCCGTTCATCTATTCGTTCGTCCGTACGTCCATTCGTCCCGCTTCAGGTAAAAGTTTTTAGTCAAGGTAGTTTTAGGTGAAGTTGGAGTCCAACCAACTTGAAACACATGTTCCCTATGATATGATCTTTCTAATTTTAATGCCAAATAAAAGTATTGACCCCTGAACATGTATAATGATAGTGCGAGTGGGGCATCCGTGTACTATGGACACATTCTTGTTTTATACAAATAAATATTCAGAAAGGTGATACATGTGACAAATGTCCATGTTGTACTTACGTGACATACAAAACTTTCCTCCTACGGGTTTAATGTCAAATAGTAATGGGCTAACAGTGCACCTTCCATATGAAAGCTCATATTGTTTTCCCTAAAATGGGAAACACATGGATTGGTTCATGGCAAAACAAATTGCACATATATATATATATAGTTTTAATATGTATAGTTATATATTTTTTTTTTTAGAAATTCCTAAGTGACGTCACTTTGTGCGTCGATCTCTTCGGCTTACTTATAATACGTTTTGTGCCTTTTTGATTTGCTAATTTAGGTTCTTTTGTATATTCGATTTTATTCTGTAGTTAACATGTTTAATATATCTATTATAAATTTCTATAAATTTACTGTTTGAAGTATGAATTATTCTAAATAATAAGGATTTTCTTATCCACGGCAGATAACCTTAGCCGTATTTGGCACAACTTTTTGAAACTTTTGGTCCTTAATGCCCTTTAAATTTTTACTTATTTTGGCTTTCGAACTTTTTTGATGTGAGCATTACAGATGAGTCTTATGTAGACAAATCGCGCGCATTAAATTATAAGCCTGGTACCTTTTGATAACTAGTATGTGTGTGTTTCTCTGTACTGTATGTTCTCCGATTTATCCTGTCATGTAATGTTGTCATTTTGATGTTATATTTAACATTGCCATAATAGCAGGAGGTTTGGCTAGCCATAAAACCAAGTTCAACCCACCATTTTTTCCTAAAATGTCCTGTTCAAATCAGGAAAATGGCCATTGTTATATTATAGTTCGTTTATTGCTTTTTAGTGTTGTGTCGTTGTTCTCCTCTTATATTTGATGTGTTACCCTCAGTATTAGTTTGTAACCCGGATTTGCTTTTTCTCAATCGATTTATGAATTTCGAACAGCGGTATACTACTGTTACCTCTACTTATCAATAAAAGTGCAAGAATTTAGAACAATAATTGCTGTGCTTCATCTAAAAGTCACAGAGAGACCTCTTGCAGAAAGCAAAACTCATGTCAAACTTCAATTTTTTATCAAGCCCAAAAAGTAGAATAACAAAAATACTATTGGAAATACAATAAAAATTCAAAACGAATAGTCCCTTATCAAAATGGCAAAAGAAAAATCTCAAACACATCAAACGAATGGATAACGACTGTCATATTCCAGACTATTTATAGGCATTTTCTCATGTAGGAAATGGTGGATGAAACCAGGTTTTATAATGATAGTAAGCTAATCTCACGTTTATAAAAGTCGCATTAAGTTCTAATATATTAATTATCGCTATTTTACACAAGTTTCATTTTGTCTTGCTAACTAATAATTTCCTTTTTCAGCGGAGTCGAGTGATATCAAAAAATATCGCTAAAAACTAAGGGGACACGTTGCGTTGCTAATGAAATTGACATGAAATTGACAACGTCGTCATAGGTAAAATAGTGATACACAGATTATCATTCGTCCTCTCAACTCGATTGCTTTTCTCACCTTCGCCGTACCGACTTAAGCGAGAAAATTAATTTCGTTGAGATGATCAACGATAATCTATAAATATCACATTGACATACCAGATTGTAATCCTGAAAAACCTCTTGGTGAGTTGGATATCGGCCGTAGTACAGTGTTCCAGAAAGGTAGCCCCTTCCTATAGAAGTATCCATTGCCCACTTATCATAAAATGCCTGCAAATGAAAATTCAAAATTATTTTATGTTTAAAAGAGAGACGAAAGATACCAGAGGGAAAGTCAAACAAATAGATCGAAATTAAACTGACAACGCAATGGTTAAAATTAAAAAGACAAACAGACAAACAACAGTACAGAAGACACAACATATAAAACTAAAGACTTAGATACACGAACCCTATTAAAAACTGAGGGTGATATCAGGTGCTCCGGAAGGGTAAGCAGATCCTGCTCCACATGTGGCACCCGTCGTGTTGCTTATGTCATTACAAATCCGGTAAATACTAGTAGTCTTATTCGGTAGGTCACATTCGTGAAAAGGGAAGGGTATTGTTGTTACGACATAAGAAACATATCCAATATCATCTGTGAATTATAATATATATATTCGTCCCGAATGTTTTCCGATATAATGTGGTCGGAAAAGGGAATATCATTTTTCAGTGTTCCTCAGACAATACGCACCAGATCTCTTTTAAATTTAAATTTCTTTTTGTTCGTATAGTGACTATATTTTGTATGCGTAGGATTTGAATCCTGGTTCATCTTTTGCCTCTTGATATCCAAGGTTATTTGGTGCCGAATGGACAAATGTATTCCGGTGCAATGCGAGGAGTCGACTGTAGTTTAAAAGAAATGAGCGGGAAGTTGCATCTATACCCTAGTCCACACTTTGTACTCATACCCTTATGTTCATATTAAAAACAAATTGTGTAGTTCAATATAAGCCTTCTTTTTGAACAAAAAAAGGAGGTAAGAGCCAAAGGGCAAAAATAATCATAAGTCGTATAAATCAGACATCATTAATTGTGACGTGAAATAACGACGAAAGTTAAACATTAAACCCAGAAAATAAAAGATCGAGTAACAAAAACAACAAAAAGAATCGGCATGATTTCAGGTGTGTCGGAAGGGTTAGCAGTTTCTTTTCCATAAGGGTCCCTTATCAAATTGCAGTTTTTAACACATGGAATGCTAACTCAAATAATGTCAGTCGTTATATTGCGCTGATCTCCGTCTAATCTCCGATTGCCATATTAGCCTCGATAGGCTATAGGCCGCTAAAGGGCACTGAATTCTTCCAGTTATTGTAATGCAGGTTAGTATATTTGATGAGCCTTGTGACACCGTTAAAGTCCACAATTCCTCTAAAGTCCACAACACCGCTAAAGTCCACAACAATTTTACGCTAAAGTCCACAACGCCGTTAAAGTCCACAAACTTTCCGCTAAAGTCCACAAAATGACCTCCGCTAAAGTCCACAAGAAAACACCGTTAAAGTCCACAATAACAAGTTCCGCTAAAGTCCACAAAAAAGCACCGTTAAAGTCCACACCATTTTTTTTTATTGTTAAAAATATATTATTCGTTATTTTTATCCCGTTCGTACAATACAAAGCATGGGCCTTTCTTCTCGGTAGTATTTTTTTTATCAGTTTGATACATGGAAAAAGGACAGTATCTATATATGATTTTGTTCCATTAACTTTGATCTTTGTATTATGATGATGATGGCCAATTTGGACATAATTTCTAAAAAGTTTGTAAATTCGTTAGTTATTATTACTGCATTCTACAAGTACTTTTTTTTCTCTTACTCTTTGCATATAATCACTTTTTTACATAATTAATGTACAAAGCAAACGTGCCTCCTAATCTATAACCTTTGAACGGCATTCATTCAGGCAACAATCTTGTATATCATAAACAAAAGTAAGTTTATGAATTCACAAAGGTTTCCTGTCGGAAAACTTAACAAACGTTTAAGGTTATTAATTTCGGTGTTCGTTATAGAAAACAACGAAAAATAATGTGTTATGATTTTCAGAACGGAAAAATGAAGCCAATATGATAAATTCTAAATAAAAAAGAAAATATTTTAAGCTTTAAATTATATTTTTATCGATTAGTATCGGATATTGATGCGTTGAATGGGTGTCTATGAAAATGTCACAATAAAACCTGATTTGATCGATATAGGAAGATGTGGTATGAGTGCCAACGAGACAACTCTTCATCCAAGTTAAAATTTATAAAAGTAAACCATTATAGGTCAAGGTACAACCTTCAACACGGAACCTTGACTCACCATGACTGAACAGCAAGCTATAAAGGTCCCCAAAATTTACAAGTGTAAAACCATTCAAACGGGAAAACCGATGCCAATAAATGGGCCTTAAAAATATGCATAAACTAGTTTTTTTATCTTGGTAAAGTGTTTTAACCACATGTAAAATAACTCACAAGATTAATATGTATAAACTCACAAAACGCTAAGTCTGTTCTACAGTAACCAATAAAATTGTATTGAAAAGAACAGAAACGTTCTTTGATATTATATAATTCGTAAAGTTTCAGCTTAAAACTTTATACTAGTCTTCCATCTAGCCTTTTCAAAATGCTAAAAAAAGTATCTTTAAAAGAGAATAAAGAAAGGAAATTAACTCTGAAAGCGATACCGTGAACTTTGATGTGACGTACATTTTATCAATCAATATGGCTATATGATAGTTTAACAATTGTTGGTGTTCGGGCTCAATGCAAGATGAACGTTCCTATCGCCTTTATTCTATACCACACCCTGCCTTTATTCTATATCCACACCCTCCAATGCTCATAGACACATATGTTTATCAGATCTGGATTTCTCAACAAACAAATACATCGGCAAGTGAATGGAATTTTTTTTTAACATTTGACGGCATTTAAAGCTGGATTTTCACTATTACCATTTGTTGAAGGCGCAGAATTTTCTGAATTATATAATTGGTTATTAAAATTTGTTCATACTTTTCTTCTGTTAGTTTTGTTTTTCTCCTGGTTCAAATCAAATTTTTGGATAAAATAAAAACTTTGTGTTAAATCATCAGAAATTGATAATTAACGCTTCAAAATAGATATATTACCAAATAAACAAATAAACCTATGAGAGTTCTGCTTCTATTGGTACTAATTTTGATTAAAATCTTACATGATTTAGTCCCTAAATATTTGTTATGAAAAAAAACGTAGATTTTCATGATATATATATATAACAACAAATTGTAGGTGACAAATACTTCTGACTATTATATTTTACTGACGGTTTTTGAAGTTACGTTTCTAAATGTTCTAAAAACTTATCTTCCAAAATATACATGTACATGTATGTACTTCCAATAACTTCAATTGCAATTTGAGCATTTGAACTTAATTTCATACTAAAAAACGTAGCGTCACTTTTGTATTTTATCAAAGTTTTTATTTCATTTTCTGGCTCTTGATAAATTTGACAAATGCACATGTATGGTCGACCTCGTATACTAAACCGTACGAGTATACTCATACGTTACGAGCATACTTCATGTATACTTATATGGTCCAGACCGTACCCGTACGGTTCAAATACGCATATTGTCTGGAACATATATACATGTAACATTGTTGAAAAAAAATATACTTGTACTCATCATGGATAATACACAACACAGAACCACATCCGCGTATAATTTATTCAATTCATCTGTCATTCGGAAACAAATTCATTTTTCTTTTTGAAAACAAAACAAACATGCAAACCAATGAGTGATGGAAATCTGCTGAGCACCACAAAATGCATGAATGTATGGTATTCTTTATCATTATTTTGCTTTCAAACAAGAACATGATGGTTCAAAGTCTATTTTTGAGATTTACGGACCGTTCTGGCTGCTATGGAGCCTACAGACACTGAATTAACATCTTACTTATGTTTTATAGATATCTGCAAAGGAAATTTAAATGTCAAATAAAGGCTCCAAGTTATGTCTCCAGCATATACATAAAGAGAATGCAAGAACAAATAATGTTGGAGTTTCTTGTGGATGAACAAATGTTCTCTAAAGAATAAAAAGAGTATAATAGCTAGATAACTTTTCCGAAATGTTGTCTGTTTGATTGATAAAAAATCACAACACAAAGATCAAATTTTTGGTGATAAAGAAAAATACTATATTAATCTTTTCATTCATCATAAATATGATTTATGCTGACAAGATATACTTTCTAAGAACAAAAGTCCATGCTTTTAATTAGATTTATAATATCAGGTGTAAGAAACAGAAAATTGATCTTTTGATTAAATAAAAAAAAATGTTTGGACTTTAACGGTGCTTTTTTGTGGACTTTAGCGGAACTTGTTATTGTGGACTTTAACGGTGTTTTCTTGTGGACTTTAGCGGAGGTCATTTTGTGGACTTTAGCGGAAAGTTTGTGGACTTTAACGGCGTTGTGGACTTTAGCGTAAAATTGTTGTGGACTTTAGCGGTGTTGTGGACTTTAGAGGAATTGTGGACTTTAACGGTGCCACAGAGCCTAACTACCTGTACCTAATTATTAAGTCTAGGCATCACTACAGTAACAATTTAACATATTTTCCTCAGGTAAAATGTTTAAGGATTTTTTTCTGTTTTGTTAAATGTTCAATTTTTACGTTCAGTGCATTGTCTTTTAGAAGGAGGAAGATTAACAATAGAATAAAAGGATGTAGAGGGTCAATAAGATAGCCACCCATGGAGAAAAAACACCAGACAAACAACATCACGAAGTCAACAGACAGTCTACATCAATAGACAGACTTGTCTATTATGCGAAACACAGTATGTCAGGATCTGACTTGATTGGCCGTTTCAGTATCTAAAGAATCATTGGTAATTTCATTGCTCATACCCCAAAATGAAAATAACGTCATGTCATTGGTTGAATTTTCATTGTTTATGACATTTTTAACCAATCACGACGTTCTGGTGTGCACTTTTGAAAATATTACCCAGGATGCATTAGATTCTTAAACGGCGAATTATATCAAGCGTTTACAATAAGTTGACAATTTTAACAATTACAATCGAAGGTATGTCAAATGAAACAAATCCTCCTAAATAAAAATAAACAAACTTAAGATACGTAATAGAAAGATTTTACATGAGACATGTATAATAAAACACAAACAACACAAACCAATTAGTAGGTTACAAATTATAACGTATCAAAGAATGCTCGCAGTTTCTATATAAAAGCAATCTTAAATTACTAGTACTTAAACCTGTTGGTAAACAAAATAAGGGTTAAGCGCAAGATCGCTTGCAGTAATTCATCGAGTATTTCATTCAACAATGTCATAAACTGTAAAGTGTAAAGTCCGTAATAAAACAAAATAAGAGAAAAAGCAAACGCAACATTGAACCAGAGACATATGTCTGTCTAATCGAAGTATATCTAGAAATCCATTTTAATATATTAAAAAGCAGCACTTACCGTCATGGCACACGGAGTTCCATTATTTTTCAATCCAATTGACATCCCAATCTGTCCCTCAAGTTTTTGTGGCATACAACACGAATAAGCTTGGCCAAAAATTACTGAAAGACTAAAAACAAGTAACAATTTCTCCATAGTTTGTGTTGATGATATTTTGTTCAAACACAACAGACGCCTAAATACCAACAAATATGTTGACTCTTATTACATTGGTTACATACATGTACATGTATCGAACTACGTTTTATTAAAACAAATCGGACATGGTGACGGAAAACGGATATCTTGTTATTTACAAGTTTTAGACTATTGTCATTTTGAAAGAGATGTACAATGTATTTGATTTACGTTTTACTAAAATAATATTGCGAAGAACAACAATAATACATGAAGTTCATTTAAAAACATATTCATTTTGTTTATTTTCTTTTGTTACCTCTTCTGACAATGTCATCGGACTCGGGATTCTCTTAAACTGAGTTTTACTGTGCGTATTCTTTTCGTTTAATTTTTCTACATTGGCTAGAGGTACATGTATAGGGGGAGAATTGAGAGCTATAAAAAAAAACATATTTAACCCCACCACATCTTTCCGCCTGTCCCAAGTTAGGAGCCTCTGGCCTTTGTTAGTCTTGTATGATTCTTAATGTTACTAGTTTCTTGTGTATAATTCGGAGTTTAGTATGACGTCCATAATCATTGACCTAGTATACACATTTGTTTAGGGGCCACCTGAAGGACGCCTCCGGGTGCGGGAGTTTCTCACTGCATTGAAGACCCATTGGTGGCCTTCAGCTGTTGTCTGCTCTATGGTCGGGTTGTTGTCTCTTTGACGCATCCCCCATTCCCATTCTCAATTTTTTCCAGTAGTTTTAAAAAATAAATGTTCTACTGTATTCAGTTTAACATATTCTGCCTACGTGAATTTTAGAGCTTGTAATTAAGACAAGCGGTTTGACGAACCAAATTTGTAAAGTGTCAATTTCATTTATATAGTCCGCCAAAAGTAAAGCACCACCTAAATATAACTGGCAATTTTGTTTTTACATTTGCGAAAAGTAATTGGCATGGCAAATGCCGGAGGCAGCTCTAGGAGCGTAGGTAACTAGTTTTATGTGAACAACACCGTCATTGGTACACTTTCACAACATCAACTTGACACAGGATCTGGAAATAATAGACTAAGGTCCGGATGACCCGTTTAACAACCCGTCGGGATTAAAGACTGCTTATTCGTTGTTTCAAAGCCGACCTATTGACTCCCACAGCTTAGCCTCCAGGTGGTCATGTTAAAGTTCCCACAGTAGTTCGAGGCAACATAAGAGCACGTCGTGTTGTCAATAGACCTTCTCTAACAGCCAGACACCGTATAACCAGGTTTCAGTGGGGCTAATGACCATTGACGTTTGAACATGAGAAGCTGGCAAAACATTCATTGATCAGATGATACTAGTAGTCGGTTTATGTTACGACCAGTAGACAAAATAATACAAGTTTGGAGGGGAAATTGAGCTGCCTATGATCAAAACAACATTTTCGCAACGACTGTATTTGGTGCTATTGGTGTTACAGTATGAAATTGTTTCTCATAACTTTGTAAGCTGGGTATGCATATTCTTCTGAGTAACATGAACAGACAGAAATTCAGGGGTTCGGTGCTTTTAAACCTTGTATTCCCTCATTTTGACAATCACTCTATTGCGTCTTGACCCTTTTACATAGACGACAATGCTAGACCACACACGACAAGGATTGCAATCGAGTACGAAGACCAAGAAGTGTCTCCAGGCATGAACCCTATCAAACATGTCTGGGATGTCATTGGCAGAAATCTCAACTGCACAGATCCACCACTGTAACATCTTGGCGATTTAAGAATGGCAATTGTTGAAAAATCATGCAGCTTATCCAGCTGTTATCTATCTTATATTTTTTTTAAATCAGCAGAAAAACTTACAATTTAATTGCAGTATATAATATATTTGTTCTCATGTTAATGTAAGTATAATATCATTCTCCGCTGGTATTTCGTATTTTGTATTTTGTATTATTATATATTATATGCATCATATTTTCTTTCATGTACACCTCTATATTTATATATATTATCTATCACTTGTAAAAAATCTTATATTGGCGCATGAAAAATATGTGTATGTATCCTATAAGGTGTATTGCTTTAATTTTGGAATAAAGTATTATTATTAACTTTTGGCGGACTGTATACATATATAAAAAAAGATGAGACAACTCTCCATGTACATGTATGACTTATTCAGGTAAACTTGAAATGTCTCATTTATTCATGTTAAGGTGGCTCGGCCCTTTAACAGTGCGCATATTTTAACGCATGTTTCTTACGACGACTGCCTTGGGAACGGTCGCTTTTAGGGGTCTTCTCAAAAATAGCTTTGACGACCTTGGAACGCGGGCGTGTATGAAAGCACCCTTGACGATGTAAACAAATGTCGAAATGATACAAAACGTTCTTCAAAACAGGAAATATGTTCGATCAGAAATTCAGAGTGCTTTCTTCATTTTTCGCATAAAAGTTAAAAAGGACAGAAATATACATGAATATAACATTAAAAAAAAAAAAGAATATATAAATACTGACAAAGTCACATGTATGACGTCGACGGTATTTGGTGCCGCTTCGCAAAGCCCAAAACGGCGGCCCCCCTTTCGTGGGAAAAATTTGATTATATAGGGAATCATTGAAGCATGACTAGAGCGCCCCCCCCTCCTTTTAGGAAAAGGTCTGGATCCGCCACTTACTTGTGGCCCGTATCAGAGACATATATGTGTCTATATGTCTCTGCCCGTATAGTATGCTTTGAAAGCATCGGGCGGGTTTATTTTCAAGCTATAATCCGTTTGGCGTTTTATAACAGTTTGTTTCTGTCATAAATCTATTTAAAACTTGAAATATCTTTATTTCCAAGTATTTTTTGGAGTTTATTCCCGAGTATGCGACATATTTTTCCACAGCAAAATTTTGATAATTATAGAATATTTTTTATTTTCCCAAAAACAAATTTGAACATGCCAATTTTCTAACAGACTTAATACTTGACAGGCACACCTAACATTTTAATTTAAAGATTTGTTTACCTGCACGAAAATCATTTGAATTTTTTTCTCGTATCACAATTCCATGATTTCCGGAACACTAGACTAAGTCCTATAATCTAAGACCTCGGGGCCAATGTTTTCTATTTTTATGATACTTTTCTTCTATTACTTATTTTGCTGAATTGTTATTTTGTTGATTTGCAATTTTCTGTTGTATCTATCAATATGTCAACCGAGTTCATATTAAAAAAAAAAAAAAATATCAGCATTAAAACTAAAATAATTGAATCAGAGCACTGATTGTTATTAAAATAGACTAATGGATCCAGCAACTTATTTCACTAAAATGATTATTTGTTTTCCTGCAGAAATAAAACGACACTTCAATAATTTGCTGTTTTCCGCCTTTTCATGAAGATGAAAATTGATCAATCGGGGTGGATCCAGCCATTTTAAAAGGGGGTTTCCAACCCAGGACAAAAAGAGGGTGTTCCAACTATATTTCCCCATTCTATCGTCCAAAAAAGGGGAGTTCCAATCCCCGGAACCCTCCCCCTGGAAACACCACTGTCAAAAGTAACCGGGACTGGCCTAGTATTCCGACCTTATATATCGGTCTATGATATAATTCCTCAATACTGCATGCTTTGCGGAGAACCATGTTTCACCATGTCGGGATTTTGCTAGGACATACACCCGCAGCGTACCGGACAGTCTCAAACACTACTAAAGACTTTATATATAAAAAAATCTATACTACTAGGTTCAGGGAAAGTTTGGAATGTAATTTAAAAACTACGCCCAGTACACAGGAACACTATATTAGCCGGGGATGTTGGCAAACTTTAACTTCTATCTTAATTTTTGACATGCTTTTTTAAAAGGTAAAAAGTTCTTGATTAAAAAAAATATAGTTGAGTGATGTCATTGCGGCAAAAAATATGAATGACAATTTTGTTTGTGAACACTGATTTGATCTTACTGTGGCAAAGAAATGCATAACTAATCATCGATCTATGCGTGATGATAAAAGGAGATAATGTTTTTTTTATTTATAATATTGAATTTTGTGGATAGTTGTTTCATTGGCAATCATACCACATCTGCTTATTTTCATATCGTGTGGTTAACATAGAAATATGACTAATCTGACAGATGATCCCTTGATTATACAGGGTGTTCAAACAGCTGGATATATACATACGAAGCCTCGTAGGGTAAAAAGCGGGAATTTTGCCTATACATGCACCAAGCATAATTGTCCATTCATTTTCTTATGGCAGTCCATATATCTAGCTCCTCTTACTTTGCATAACTTTCATAATTGATACTTATCTGCATGTTCTCATCCGTATTATGCTTGAAATATTTGCCAGTGATCATTCAGTATGCAAATTAAATTTTCATTATGTGCAATCATATAAAAAAACGTTATTTCTGGGACTTTTATTTGTTTGACTATGTGGTATATCAGTTTATAGTAATTGTTGAAGTCCGTACGGGAACATAATTGTTATCTTCTCTGTAAATTGGTCTCTGGTGAAGAGTTGCCTCATAAACAATGATACCCCATCTTCCTATTTTTATACCCTATGCAACGAAGTTGCGCAGGGTATAACGTTTTTGACCTGTCCGTCCGTCCGTCCATCAGCCAGTCTATCTGTCCTGTTTCTTGTCATCACAACTCCTCTCAAACCGACCAACAAAATTTCATGAAACCTTTTTAGATAATAAGGACATACTATGTAGATGTGCAAATCGACAGGAAATTACGAGTCAAATTTGTTCTAGAAGTTATGTCCCTTTGAACTTATTTGCTTCAATATACTACTGCATGTTTGTCCTTGCAACTCCTCTCAAACCGCACAATTCAATTTTATGAAACCTTTTTAGATAAGGACATACTATTTTGATGTACACATTTTTTTTTCTAGGAGTAAGGCCCCTTTGAACTTATTTGCTTCAATATACTACTGCAACAGTTTGTCATTGCAACTCCTCTCAAACCGCACAACAGAATTTCATGAAACCTTTTCAGATAATAAGGACATACTATGTAGATGTGCATATCAACAGAAAATTATCGTGATTCAATTTTTTTTTCTTATACCATTTTTTTTCTTAGTCATTTTATTTCTCCAGTGGCAATGTGGAGACTGACTGCCAAAGCGGGGCCGGCTTCAGTTATTCACAATATAATCAACCAATGAGCCTGCACCCTATGTCGGACTCTGTAACAATCATCCCATCAACCAAATATTTTGAAACATATTTAGAATTCAATAAACAGACAAGTCCATGAAAATGAGGTTAAGTTCAGATAAACCCTGCAAGACAGACATATTTGTTTTTCATTCATTATTTTTTACATAAATCACCCATTAGTTTTCTCATTTGAAATGTTTTAAATTGTTCATTTGTCATTTCGAAGCCTTTAAAACCAACTATGCAGAACAGGTTTTACTCATTGTTGAAGTCCATATGGTGACCTACATGTATAGTTATTTCTGTGTTATTTGGTCTCTTAGCTTGTGTCTCATTTACAATCATATCACATCCTCATATTTGATATTTTAATTTGTTATAATACATTTAATAATCTTTTCATACACCAAATATACATGAAGATGACCTATTTATTTCACAATATAGCATATTAAAAGAGGATTGCTAGACAGAATTGTAAATTATTGCACGCAATAGTTTATCTACTACATGTACCTTTTAGTATTTATTATTTTTGAGTATATGTCCGACATGTTGATGACGGACAGTCAATGGTATACCTTAATATGTCCCGAAAACGGGCGTAAAAAAAAGCCTCAACTAAATCAAATTTTTGAAACGTGATTGATTTTATTCCTCTAATATCTATGAGATCAAATTTATAAAAAAATTATTAATATAATTAATTTCAATGTACTAGTATACATGTAAGAATTGTTGCCATTTATACATCATGTACATTTACAATCAGTTGCTGATCAGCTCTATATTTTCATTATTTTTATTCTCCTTCACTGTTTTTTTTATAAGACTCATATATATGATCTGTATTCATCATTGGGACAGGTAGCAATATATATAGGTGAAGTAGGTCCTTTTGATTGGATTTTTTTAAAGGATTTTGACAGCACTAAAGCATATACATGTAGTTCCAATTTTTAGTTGATCTTAGCTCCTTAAATGGATTGTGGCAACACATATTGCATATATACATGTAGAATGTTGTTCTTAAGTTTCAGCACTTTACGCATAGTTTCTGGTTGCAAGACTAGAATATGATACTGGCTTCTCATGAAATTCTGTCAGAACTTTGCCAATAGTTTCCAAGTAAAGTTGAACATTCCAAGATCACTCCTTCCATTTGCAATGTACATGTACAAATGTACTTGCAGCCTGAAATTAAATATCAGAGTAATTCTGTCAGAAAATCAACAATTATTGACATTCAAAAGCATATAGATGTAGACTAGTTCATAATAGGTAATGTGTCCATGGGACACAGATGAGCAACCGCTTGCATATAAAGAATGAAAAGAGTGACACCACCCAAATTTGTACTTGATCTGAGTGTTGTTGTAGTAAGCATTGCATATAAGTTTCAGAACATTTGGATGAAGCAAACTTGTGTTAAAGAAAGGAACAAAAATTCAGCATTTTTTTAATTTTGTAAAGGGGCATATCTCTAGAACAGTAAAAGCGACCCCACCAAAAATTCAAACTTCATGTTTGTTTGTTTGTAGTATCATATATATGCATTAATTGTGTATTAGTTTCATAACATTGGTAGAGGCAAACTGAAGTTGGAGAACAGAATCCAAATTTGGGAGGTACATGCAAGTTTGATAAGACTGACAATGCAAGGGTAACCTTAAAAGAAGTAGAATGGTATAAATAATTATGTGTTTATTTGATAATAGGTTCGTTTCCATGTGTTTTTGTTTTCCCTTGAGAACACATAAAATATTTTTTTATAATTTAATTTGGTTGAATATATATCGAATTTCTGAACAGAAAATAATGAAAATGAGACATAAAAAAATATAGCCAAAAAATAAACCTGTGATAATACTGCTTCTATTGGTACATGGATGCTAAAAATCAATCCAAAATATTTTTTTTTTTAAGAATATAGTTTTATTTACAATATACATGAACAGCTAAAAATCTCAAGTGACAAATACTTATGGCCACACTCTGTACATGTTTAACCCTGATACTTCTATTACTAGACCTTAAGACATTTTTGTATACCTAACAGAATTGGGGGGGGGGGGGGGGGGTTAATGGTAAACAAATTGTGATTGATCAAGACGAATCCTTCAATAAGGTGTAGGGTTTATCATTTACAAATTAGGCCAATTATTTCATATTTTCAAGAAAATAAACAAATCAATCAAACCCCTTGAGGACCTTAATTGAGGGGTGGACAAGGGTAAGGAGACAGGGGAATGAGGGATCAGAGAAAAGGGGGTATCTTGGAAATATATTTTGTCATTTTTATTTTGTCTTGGAGCAAGGAGATGGAAGTATTGAAGTAATCAAAAGGGGGGGGGGGGGGGGATTTTAGGGTTGAAAGGGAAGGGAAATATAGTTAGGACTAAGCCTATAAGGAATAGAAACTGTTCCGAGGGAAGTTATGGGGTACCCCACATACATATGACCCTGACTTGGCTACGAAATTAGATATTACAAATGATGATTAAAAAAGACTAATTCATTGACACTAACGGTAGCGTAATAATGACAGTTGTAGTGCTTCATAGTAGATGTCATCCCTTCCTCTTCGGCCGTTCAGGGCCGTAACTACATTGAGGCAAATGAGGCAAATGCCTCATGCTGGAAATTTCAACAACAAAAAAATGAAAAAAAGATTGTCTTTGTATCAAATTGTTTTCACGGAAAGTGTCTTGCAAGAAGCAAGTTCTCTTCACTCCCTGATGTCGCCCCTGCATTTTTTTCGTGATCAATGTTTCTATTTTACTTTTGGTTTTCGGAGTTGATGGTCTTTTGTTTGTACTTCTGTGTCTCGGGTTTGTCTTTTGTTCTTTTATTGTCCTACTTTATGACTATAGTCTGAGTGTTGTTTTTCATTTGTAAACGTGTGCAATGTTGCAGGTCCACCGATGTCCAGATATTGTGCGGAAAAATATTTTAAGAATATGCTCTCGTTTTTTATATAGATTAGACCGTTGGTTTTCCCGTTTGAATGGTTTTACACTAGTAATTTTGGGGCCCTTTATAGCTTTTTGTTCGGTGTGAGCCAAGGCTCCGTGTTGAAGGCCGTACATTGACTTATAATGATTTTACTTATAAATTGTCATTTGGATGGAGAGTTGTCTCATTGGCACTCACACCACATCTTCCTATATCTATTTACGATGCTATACTGGTCCCAGAAAAAAATGTTGTTTCAGTCTGCATGGATAATTGAACTTGATATCAAAGAATACAAATATTTTTTTGTCTTTTATTCCGTTGATTAAGATATTCAATTTTCCATATTAATAAGACATATCTATCACTTTTGTGCATGTCTCACCTAGTTTCGAGTGATTTAAACGACTCAGAGAAAAAACCGGCAATTTTTCTTAGTATGGATTGTAAAATTGGGTATTTTCTCTGAGTCGTTTAAATCAATCGAAACTAGCTATATATAGGTGAGACATGCACAGAAGTGATAGATATGTATTATAAATATTGAAAATTTACTATTTTAATCAACAATAAAAAAATTAAAAAAAATATCTGTATCATATACCCAAGCTCCTGTGGATAAAACTACATAGCTGACATGGTTTAAATTAAAGAAAGACCACCAATTTTCCGGTATCAAATCATTTAAAAAAAATAATGTATTGCCATATGACCTTTTACATTGAAGGGTTAAACTTGCATTAAGTCGTGTTTAGACAGAAAATAAAGGAATATGGAGTAAACGTGCACGGGACCTAATCGCACACAAAGTCAATGCATAGAAAAAGTACAAATGATCAATGGTCAAAGTTTTTATTCCTGTTCTTCATCTCGATAGTTGGACTTCAATAATCATTAATACCGTAAAAGAAGGTCAAGATGGTCCCTAGTGTTGACTTAAACTAGTACTTAAAGTATAATACTGCACTGTCACTATATTTAAATCTAGTCATAAAAAAATCACCAAAATCAGCACAATACAAGACAAGAGCAGACAGACAGACCCAGTATTAATGATTATGAGAAATACGATTTTTACTTTATCCTACATATCGGTCTTTTAATGTTGCCCCTAAAACCTAAAAGTCTTAAATTACAATAAATCTATGCTTTTGCTTTGAGAACAAAACATTGTCGAAAAAATAGTTAAAGATTTATTTGCGTTTCAATGTAAGAAATAGTCTGTGGAACGCTCAGAATGCATGATTTTGCGTTATTTTTCTCAGAGCTTATAGACCCCTCGCCAAAATTTTTTCGACTCGCTACGCTCGGCGAATATGTTTTGCCTCACTATTAAAAGAGGCTAGTTACGGCCCTGCCGTTTGCACACGGATATTTTTCAAAACTGGCCAGACATGTTTACAACTTGTCTGTAAAGGGTAAAATAAACACATAAATAAGATACCAGCTATAACGATCTATAACATTAAACATGGAACAGAAATTGAGCCGGTGCAAGGTTTCAGCCGCAGTGATTTTCAACAGTAGTAGGTACGGAAAGTGATTTTTTTTAAATCAACTGATCTAAGAAAACTTAATCTCATTTTAAGGGCATTGGGAAGACATTTTAAAAACAGTTTCATTTTTATCAATACACATACATGACATAATAACAACGAAGAAATAGCAAATTTTCAAAATGGAAATTTTTTACTATTCTGGAAAAACTGTTTCCTCTCTTTAAAAAATAATAAAATATTTTTTTTTAATCATTTGGGTTATAGTTTTTGTTTATATTGCTTCTTTTACATCTTGTTAGTCAATTTCAATCCTCCATATTAAGTTTTTTGGTTAAAGTAGAAGCATAAAGCATGAAAATGTCAACCACTCTCATGAAATTCTATCGTCCAAAGTCACAGAACATGACGATAACTTTATATAATTATTCCTTTTTTCAGAGCATCAGTTGGTATATTGAAACATACCCGCCAACTATCACTATTTGCAGGGGATTTCCCCCATGGAGGCTCCCAAGTGGAAATTTTGTAAGAGCAATTTTGTCCACTATTTTAAAGAAAACAATTAATTTAACAATTAATGGCTATGATCTAGTTAAAGCACGAAGAAACCAAAAAAACACATTAAAATATATTTGAAGGCCCCCTTGAAGGTTTTGTAGGACTATAAGAACCATCTTTCACGTAAAACCCCCATGGGCATTTTGAAAAGTTGGCAGGTATGTTGAAAATGTAAAGTAAAACTTATAAACATTTGAATGTAAAAAAGAAACAAAATATAAAAATATGAATATTACTCTTTATATACAAATGTATATTGTTATGATATTGTAATTATTATGTTTATTTATGTTGGCCTAATTTGTGTTGTATGGCCTAATAGTTGTTTACCAAATAATCTTATAACTGTGCAGTTTAGGAATCACTGGAACAATCACAGAATGATTGGAACTTTCTAGAATGATCCTTATAAAAGATGCGTAATTTAAACTTCTACGTTATTCCAGAAACTTCCGTTGTAACTTTCCAGGATTTTCCACAATGTTCCATTATAGAGTGTTCCAGAATTTTCCATGACAACACTATATATACAGACACTAAAGTTAAACTCTTACTCTTGGACTTGGACTTAGACATCGATAGACATTAGCATTCACAGCATTTGGATTGACACTTTTATTCTACAAACAACATCATACTGGATTGTGACCTTAATAGTGAACGTAATATTCAGATTGGATTCAAAAAGTTATCCGGATACAGATAAAGATAAAAGATTGGACTCATATTTTGACAGTTAAGTTGACAGTAATATTTGTGTAATACTTCTTGTAAACTTTTGTATAATAAATAGTGTTAAATTTTATTATTGATTTGTGTCTTTTGTTGGCTACAATTTAAAGGCGATTTCTGGCCGTAACAATATGTTTAATTGTGTGTGTGTATAAAAAAGAAGATGTGGCATGATTGCCAATGAGACAACTCTACACAAGAGACCAAATGAAACAGAAATTAATAACTATAGGTCACCGTATGGCCTTCAACAATGAGCAAAGCCCATACTGCAAAGTCAGCTATAAAAGACCCAGAAATGACAAATGTAAAACAATTCAAATGAGAAAACTAACGGCTTAATTTATGTACAAAAAATGAACGAAAAACAAATATTTAACACATCAACAAACGACAACCACTGAATTACAGGCTCCTGACTTTGGACTTTTTACAGCATGTGGTGGGGTTAAACATGTTAGCGGGTGCCCAATTCTTCCCCTGACCTGTCACAGTACAACATAAGAACAAACTATAAAAATCAGTTGTACCATGAGAGACAAGAATTGTTTTGAAATATGTCATCTGTCTTTGTATAGTCATGATAGTTTTAGAATGTTCCCTTTTCATTAACATTCTATTTAATGAAATATTCTTATTCTTATATAACATGTATAGTAAATGCTTATGAAGAAAAATAAACAACAAGCTTTTAACAATTATTCTACTGGACTAAAATACCTGTTGCACTGAAAAACAATGAAAATAATATAACATTATTTTTTATTCGAGAAATTTCAAACAAAATAATTATGTCAGATCACTGTAAATACTTGTACATGTATGTATAAAAGTAAAGTAAATTCATATCTGTATATCAGTTACAATATTTATACAGTGAAATCTGTAAACCAATCTCATTCAGGACTGAAGTTCAAAATGCATTCAATGTGAATAGCATTCGAAGTAAACTGCCACTACTGCATGGATTCCTAGTATGTATGTTTTTAGTTGAACATGTTGAAAATACATATGTTTTATTCAGTATCCTTACTATCTCGTGTGCAATGGCAAGTGGTTGAACTATCTTTAAATCGCAATAAACTGGCTGTATAATGCAAAAAAAAACCTATCACCGCTGATTTCCAATCAAAACTTAACCAAAAGTTGTCCATGCAAGGGAAATAACTCTGTATACACAAAAAGGAGGGTTATTTATAAAAATTAATTTTGATATGAACACAGCTATCTAGATTTATTTAATGGACCTAATTATTTAATTAATATATTAAACTTAATAAAAAAATACATTTTATGGCTGTATAAAGTTCCCTTGTATTTTTTTGAAACGAATGTAACTTTCAAACCCTTGTTTGTACCTCAAATATTTCATCGTATTCCCGAAAATTATAATATACAAAATCATGTATATTCATATAATATCTATCAAAAGCAATCAGAACCTTCTGAGACTTAACAAGTTAATAGAAGGCCGTAATCGGAGGTCACCCAAAGATTTTACTTTTACACACATCTGGGAACAATTATTTAGGGTAATTTGGAGTTATCTCCCATTGGTTTGCCATACCTAACAGTAGCGAGTATTTTGAGACAACCCCCAAGTTTGTATTTTTCGTTATACTGATAACATTTGGCTGCCTAATATATCGAAATCTATGTTTTCTTATGTAATAACTCTACCTTCATCGTTGTATATTCGCCACAATGTCTGTTATGCATGTACATGGTCGTATTCATCAATATAGTATGCTGCTCGGCAATGGCGACCTTGAAATTCCTCTGGTCCGATAATGGCGCCAAATTAGAGGGAAGCAACTCGCGCCAGACAAAATTACCGTATTTCACCAAAATAATCAAAATTTCGCTTTTTGATAAAAAACAGTAATACGATAACCACATTTATATTCAGTGATCGTTCATTGATATAATTACAAACATTATTTTATTAAAGCCATCAATAAAGAATTCACAATTAAGTAATTAATGGAGTCCATTGAAATCAGACCTTATGGGGTAGAGGGGTTAAACAAAAGCTCGTAACTTTTTTAAAAGCCTGGTGACCCCCATTTTATTTTACCTTAAAATGTTCGAAAAGTTCATAGCTTTGACATATCTGTTTTTAAAAAAAATCTACCGGGGAAATTTTACGAAAAATCGATTAAACCAATATTTTTTGCCTTAAACTGAAATTAGAAAATGCAAAATTTAGACATTAATCTGAAAATAAAAGGATTTTTAAGTCAAAAACAACCAAGGCAAAGGTTTACATTTCAAATTCTAATGTTTTTTCACATAAAAATCATACTGAACTGGTTTTAAAAGTCTTTTAATTTGATGTAACCGTTATTGTTGAAAGGGTGGGCATGTTTGGAAATAGGGTCAAAATCGCACATTTCGCTTCAATTTGAGGGGAAAACGAGCCTGGTGACCCCCTTTTTTCTTTGCATTTTTGGATTCAGCATAAAAAGATCTACAAAATATGTGAAAATAAAAAATTCTACCGGGGGTCCTTATTGGGGTGAGCCACCTTAACTACATGTATATATAACAGATTACTTTATTCAACTAAGATGAAGAGGTACGAAATCCTAGCCCATAGATATAAGAAGATCTGGTATGAGTGCCAATTAGACAACTTTCCATCCAAGTCATAATTTGTAAAAGTAAACCCAGTTTTTCACCAATAATTTTAAAATATATAATAAATAGAAAGACACTTTGAAATGGCAACACAAGTACTGGCCACTAACAACTATAAAAGAGGGACGAAAGATAATAGAGGGACAGTAAAACTCATTAATCGAAAATAAACTGACAACGCCATTGCTAGAAATGAAAAGGACAATCATCAAAAATATATAGATATTTATAATATATCATGTGGCACTATTCCGACATATATACAAACGCCTAACAAGTGTACAAAATAACACCAATATTCAGAAAAAAAGGGAAGGGGGTATCGAGCTTGCCTCCCTAGAGTGTCTTGCACAGTCGTTGAAAAAAAAAATATATGAGCAATAACTAGAAGGCGTGTCGACTGAGGACTTCGACCATTATACTTTTTTGCAGACCTCGTCTTGCTGATCAGTTTTGAATATTCAGCAAATATGGCAAAATAAATAATAAAAACGTCATTAAAGGACAATGACTCGAAAAAAAGAGTTGTCTGACGCTTTTGATCATGTTGACTTCTTTTTAGATCTTATTCTGCTAACATTTGTTATTTGAAGTTTCTCTCTATCTATGTTTAGGACAAAAGGCAATATAAACACACATAAATGATAAAATAGTTTATTTCAGTGCAATTACTCATGAAGGACAGGTTTGACTAAACGGAAAAAAATAGTGCTCAACATTCTGAACATATTCTCCTGTCGGATTTATTTCTCATTTTAAAGGGGTGTTCGAAATAATAGACCAAACTTGCATGTTACCCCTATTTGTTTTATTTTAGCCATGTCTGCCATCTTTGTTGGTAGGCACGGTCATAGGACACATCTTATAAACTAGATACCCTAATGTGGTGAAGTCGGGTTAAATTTGGCGAATATGTTTTGTGAAAGCTAACAGACGACGAAGGCTGACGGACGCCAATTGATGAGAAAAGTTCACTAGGACCTACGGGTTAGGGGAGCTAAACATTATGTAAAGGTGTTAGGGTTATCATCATAGAGGCTCCCGCAGTGTCAAAAACGACCTGCGACCTCCGAGCTTTTTAGAGGCGACTTCCGACCTGATGGCCTTCTAAAAACGACCTGCGACCTGTAAAATTTGGAAAAAACGACCTCCGACAGACTTCCGTCCTCTGTGTTGGGGAAAAAACGACCTGCGACCTGTACATTTCCCTTATAAACGACCTCTCGACGAATTTAAAAGCGACCTTGCGACCTGAGGGGGGTACCCTGTGGGAGCCTCATCATAATGACTCTACTTCATATTCACGCTGAGTCGGCTGGCAATATACTACACGCTGTCCACATGAATGCACGTGACCTTAGCCATACAAATTACTCTCGGACTTGTTGCTCTTCCTCATAAATGTCACGTGCGTACAATTGATATTGAGCGTGTCTGTGTTAATATTAATTTTTCCTTTGCTTATGAATATTTATTTAATAGAAAGTACAACTTATACATATCAAATTAAAAAAAAAGTAAACATAATAAGAAGAAATTTAAGTGTTCATTTTGATTCCTATTGAAAAGGGTGAATATATTTATTTCGCTTGAAAATATTTTAAACTACTTTGAAGAAGATGTCTTTTTTTTTACATTAAATAGAAGGAATGAATGGCGACTGTCCAACATCCTGAAAAAGAAAGCACATTAATTTTACACGTCATTAAAGGCTCAGTTTTATCCTTCTTTTAAAGTGTTTAATGATTTATACTTTGCATTAGTGTGGTTGTATAAAACAGAATTCACAGTAAAGGCATTTGAATATTTTTTTTTTTTTTGCAATGCAATGCAAATCGCTTGGTCAATGTTCGTGGAACCCTTTTCCTAGCATCCAAATCAACAAGAGATTATGTTTCAACATTCGAAACGTGATCTGTTGTTTCACAAAACGCAAACGTGATCATTTTTTTTCTTCACAAAACGCAAACGTGATCTGTTGTTTCACATAACGCAAAACGTAATCTGTTGTATCACATAACGCAAAACTTGATTTACAAGTAATATTTTTTTCATTTATTTTTTATAAACTTTTTCAATATCTGCTTGTGTTTATTAAAATCGTATAAACTACGAACAGAAAAGTATTTCATTTCATTTAAGATTGACAACATAATAATTATGTCGAAAGAAATGTTATTGCTGGACGGTAACACAGTCTACATCCCCTCTATTAATTACAAAAGTTCCATATGTGATCATAATTATGTCCCTCTGGAATCATGATATGGTACCCATAATTGATCATTGAAATCCTCTTTTTTAATGATAAACCACATCTAAAAGGGCTATTTTCATTGTCATGGTATTATCATAATTTCAAACCGATAGTGCTGACATGGCTATAAAAATATGATCACTCCTTCGTCTTCTCCCAACAGTAATAATGCTAATGAGAAGCTAGGCATCGGTTTGTCAGTGCGGGATGTAAAATGTATGAATACACAGTCACATACAGTCATACATTTTACCTATTATGACTGTTTGTTTCATTCTCACATTATTGTCAATATAATGGAATTTTATGCGACTGTCATACAAATGAGAGGTGTAGCAAGCTTTAAAACCAGGTTTAATCCACCATTTGCTGCATTGAAAATGTCTGTTCTAAGTCAGGTAAATATATATATGTAGGACTCAAATCTATGGCGGGTTCCAAATATATGGCAGATTCCTCATCTATCATTCCATGCGTTTGATTTGTTAGGGCTTTTGATTTTTCCAATTGTTAAGGGACTTCCGTTTTGAGTTTTCAATGGAGTTCGGTATTTTTGTCTTCTTTATTTTGGTAACCGATGGCGTCACATACAAAAAACTTATATCAATTATTTGAACCAATTACAAGGCAATGTGAATCTCCTCCATCGAGGGGATCCGTTTTAAATGGCAGTTGGTCCATATTTCCAATAGCTATACTGATTGCATTATTTTTGTTATATTTATTCCCGTACTGAAACTATATGAAATAGACCTCAATCACACACATATCAATCAAACTTTTTCTTCTATTGACATAATTATAATTCCGTGTCAAACCATCATGACATCTTACCCGATTTAATTATATTGTAAATCAGATTTATCTTTACTCGCAAATTCCTCGAAATCACAGATATTATTAAATTGAATAGATTTCTTATGTTAGTTTTATATGTTGCTTTAAGTTTCCATCTATTTGGAAATATGAGAATGGTGAATGGAGGGTTTCTACGTTAATTGTATGATTATTTGTGTGATTTACAATAAATGCCGAAGAAAAGAAGTCTACCGATCGGATACCCCTCTCACTGCATTCTTAACCTGCCAATGTTATATGTCTAACGCCGTATGAGAAGCGTTATTATATCATGATCACTATTTTGAGTTCGACTATCAACAAAAAAGGCGGATAACTCAGATAACTGTACTAAAAGAAAAGCTTAAAATACAAAAAGTACTCAAGAAAAGGTAATGAAGTTGCAAAATGCAGACAAAAAAACATCGAGTATTGTTCTATGTGACTTAAAGTTGCTTTACATCTACGTTTTGGTCTCTTGTTGATAGTTATCTAATTAAAGTAAATCCCAAAAAGCGCATCGAATTCGGACGCATGAAAATTAATAATTAAAAGTAATATATCAATTGTCTCAATAGCAATCAAACCACATCTTCTTTTTTTTTTTTTTAATTTAAACCAATCTAGCTATATAGAATGATGTTGTAATACTTACTCTCTTTCTTACCGTTCCCTGGAGATTCTTACAGGACTGGGGCATTTCGAAAACGGATGGGTCTGTAATGCCGCTGGTCAGCCCCATGAAACCAAAATTAAAGACACCTTCTTCTGTCGAGATACTTTCGGATATTGGCGCGCATCCCTTTGGCGTCAATGACATGGTCATTTGGCCTCCATGAATTGGAATCAGATACATGTCAAAATCAAGTGTTTCTGATGCTGAACCATAATAGCTCGTCATCAGTTTTGAGGAAGCTGAAAATAAAAATAACCTGATTTTCGAAAATAAAATTATTATTAAATAATTAAAGGAAAACTGTATAATCGTTTTGTATTCAAGGATTGCATGAAGATAAAGTAAACAAAGTTCTTCAAGACAGAAAAAAACATCTGTGGGTACTACTTATACAAAAGGAACTGCTTACTCATCAGGGCGCATTTGATTTTTAAATTAGTTGATGGTCAAGTATATGATTATCATCCAACGTTTCTCTATTCGTCCCTTCCTTAGGTTCATGGCATAACTTGTTCTCATCTACAGCGTAGATGTTTAAATGACCCTTTGTTAGTCAAAAGGGGGATGTCATAATTTTGAGATTGATAATAGTTCGAACCCTACTCGAGACAAGTAGCTATTTACACCTCATTGGATTGCCGTGGATGAAAACATACTTGACATACTTGAGGAGGTACTTATATTAATATTGTAAATGGTTCATGTGGAAAATTCTTCAAGAGTTGCATGATTCGAAAAACAAATCATACATTGTCTCAAAACTTAAATTTTAATTGCACTCTGTTCGATATGAACTAGAAATGCTCGATCTTGACTTAAATGTTCCACATTTCTTGGCTTAGTACTTATTGATCTAACAAATTTCGACCACGTATAGTTATCATATCTATTAATTTCATATAATCTAGCAAACATATGGAATTTAAAAAGGGATTTGATGAGTAATTAAATCATGCATCAATAATAAAGAAAAAATCAATAGATTAGGCCAAAGTATGTAACTTTATACGTAGTATGCTTACGTGGTAGGCACAACTTTCTTCCTATTGATGTAAAAGAAAATGGCAGTGGTTTAACAGTGCAATTTCCCATTGCAAGCTCAAATTGTATTCCCTGAAATGAGATTGGTTCACGACAAAAATACCAAATGCAATGATTCAAATGAGTAATTAAGAGATAACTGTATTGCATATAAAGCTTTGTGGACGTCCATTGATAGTTTGCCTGTCGCACATTGAGTTCACATGGCGACGCGTAGCTGTCATCCAATCAGAACCATTGATACAAAATAATTGCATTATAATTGCTGTTCTCTTTCTAAGAGACCCTTAGCGCAAACCAAAATTCATATATATTTATTTTGTATCTATCCCAGTCGGGGAAACTAAGCACAAAACAAATCTCACGTCTATTACTGTTTGTATCTTTGACATGTACCTTTCAGCCATGCATCATGTACTATTTGTTTATCGTAGTCGTTTCAATTAATTGTAAACACTTTGTATACCGGGTTCTTTTTTCTGTAATATAAACTAAACTACTATGCAAACGCTTTCCCTGCAGAGAAACCATGGAGTTCGTGCGATTATATATTAAGATTGTTGATTTTATATGAACATACCAAATTGGTTTACGAAATTTTAATATCGGTTAACTTCAGTTGTCTCTATCTTTCAGTGTGTTTGAATGATTTTAGATATTCTTCAATTCGCCTTTTAGGAATCTAAGGGACTATGGGTAATCCTATTGTTCGTACACCACAATGAAAATAACGTTACATTATTGGTTAAATTTCTATTAATTATTGTTTAGAACATGTTATACCAATCACAACGTTTTGGTATACGCTTTTGGAAATATTACCCAAAATGCATTAGATTCTGAAACGGAGAAATGTCTTAAATACATTGAATAGAAAAATGCAAATGTCACACTGACTTATTACCTGACTGTAATCCTGAAAAACCTTTTGGTGAATTGCTTGCCCCTGGACGTAGAGTGTTCCCGAAAGGTAGCTCTTTGCTATAGTAGTATCCATTGCCCACTTATCATATATTGCCTGGAATTATGTTCATTATTGTCTTTAATATATCCCAAAAGAAAGTGGCCGGAAAAGTATAATATTTTGCTAAGATTTTCCCAGACAATAAGCATCATCTCAATTAAATTCCTAGTTTAATTTTTTTTACTAGAGTACATTGTGTTTCTACCTTATACTTGCAAACTGGCTCATACAATGAAAGACCACATAGCGGCAGACCCCACGACACGTCGCAACGTCAAAACCGCGAGGTATGCCTTTTATACTTGATCAACAAAACATTGAATTCGAAAAATACGGCCCGAGGAATACCTGAACAACAACAGAATTTCGGGTCAGACATTTCGTCGAAGACTCAAAGCTCATGGAATGCGTCCAAGACGTATTCCGAAGGGACCACTCTTCAAACAGCGTCATAAGGCTGCAAGACTTGGATGGGCTAGTGCAAGACGACGTTTGAGGTAATACACCTGGCAGCATATCCTGTTTACAGATGAGTCCCGATTTGGTCTGCGTTTTGGTGATGAACGCATGACAGTTTACCGTAGGTAAAGTGAACGTTTTTCAGACCCTTGTGTCATGGAAACGGATCGATTCGGAGGCGGAAATGTGATAGTATGGGGTGGAATATGTCACAACGTATGCACACAGATAAAAATCGTTGATGGTAACTTGAACGCTTTGAGATATAGAGATGCAATTATTGGCCCTATTGTTCTGCCATCTTTTTGACAACGCTGTTTCAACCATGTTTTCCAACAGAATAACGCTATATGTCAAGTGGTCAGGATTTGTATGGACTCTCTTAGACAAAACCATATTCGCGTTCTCCTGTGTCCAGTATTATTACCGGATCTTTCTTTAAAGGGACCAACTTGGCAGACGTGTTCGAGAAAGACAAAATCAATCGGAAACACTTATAAGGTTTAAAATTAGCTCTTAAACAGGAGTAGAACAATATACACAAGCCAACATTATGACTTTGATTGGATCTATGCGCAGTAGGTGTAAAGTTGTGGTAGCTGAAAGAGGTGGTCATACTCGTTATTAAATATCGAAAACTGAAATCTGGAATAATAACTGTGATCCGTCCGTATTTGATCCAGGAAATGTCTTACATATTATTTTATTTGTTACTGTGTCACGTAGAACGTTTACAAAATACAATTGTATCTATTTGTTATTGTTTTCTACCAAACGGCAAAATGTTATTTTTGATAAAAGTGTTGTATCGTTTCCTTGATGACTAGTATATAGCTAAAATACCACTTAAATGTGAAATCAAGACTAACCGTGATGGTGAACGGGTCTCCATTATTTTTCAAACTAATTGACATCACCATCTTTCCTTCCAGTTTTTCTGGCAAACAACATGGATAGACTTGTACAACAAATACTGCAAGACTTACAAAATGTAATAATTTCCCCGGGCCCATATTTCGTGTTAAATATATATTTCTTCCAATTATATACCAAAAAACATGTTATACAGGCTCTTATTTCTTCGGTTATATACATGTACACATATTGAACTAAGTTTTTGTTCTCGAACGGACATGATGATGGATATCGGATATATCATGTTATTGATTTTACAAGGTTAGGACTATACTAAATTGTCATTTTGATAAATATTTAGAATTTACGTTTTATTTTTTCAAGAATGTTGCGAAGTAGCGACTGCTAGTCACAACTATCTATACATGTTTTACATTTAAAACATATTGAAGTACTCAAATAGCAGGAATGTTTACTTGTACTCAGTTTGGCATATACTATCTACTTGAATTTTGGAGTTTTTTATCCAGACAAGCGCTTCTGACGAACCAAATGTAATGTGAACTAAATAATGTTTACTAAACTAAACTACTAAATTGTCTATTCTTCTTACCAGCACACTTGGTACAATTAAAAACCTGATAATAAATTGTTCAAATAAGGCCTTCGAAAATAGTGGAATAAATTACTTTTGGAGTGTCAAGAACTCGTTGGAAGTGCTTGATAAATTGCATGCTTATATTGGTGATTTTGAATCTGTTCAAAGTTTTGATTTTTCTACCCTGTATACCACATTGCCTCACATTCTCATTAAGAAAAAATTCACACACCTAATTAAATGGGCATTCAAAAAATCAGAATGTGAATATATATGTTCAAACTCTTTTAGGTCATTTTTTAGTAGCAATAAACAAAAAAACTATGTTAATTGGACATGCTTTGATACTATATATGCCCTTGAATTTTTACTAGATAACATTTTTGTTCGCTTTGGAGATTCCGTATATCGTCAGATTATCGGAATTACAATGGGGACTAACTGTGCACCACTTATTGCGGACCTGTTTTTGTATTGTTATGAGTTACAATTTATGACAAAAATAAGCAAAGACCCATCGAAACAACATCTGATAAACAAATTTAATAATACTTTTAGATATTTGGATGATATTTTGGCTCTCAATAATGACGACTTCAGTATGTATATTAATGAAATTTATCCTGTTGAACTCACTTTAAATAAAGCTAATACTAACAATGACCACTGCCCTTTTCTTGATCTTGATATCTATATCACTAATGGAAAGCTGAATACTAAAATTTATGATAAAAGGGATGATTTTTCATTTCCTATCGTTAATTATCCGTTTTTAGATGGTGACGTTCCCTTGTCACCATCTTACGGTGTTTATATATCTCAACTTGTACGATTCGCTCGTGTATGTAACAATGTTTTCGATTTTAACGAGAGAAATTTATGTATTACTGAAAAATTATTACACCAGGGTTTTCGATATCACAAACTAGTCAAAACATTTACTAAATTTTATCATCGGTATAAAGACATCATTCGTAAATATAGCTCAACATGCAGACTTCTAATACGTTCAGGTATTTCACATCCAATTTTTTTATGGTAATATTAATCTTTATAAAGCACAAAGGTGTCAGTATTCACCTCAGAAACTTACAAAACCTTTGAAGAGACTTATTAAGAAGGGATATAATTACGATACTGTTGTCAAGTCATTAAAGATTGCATATTTTGGCGTTAATATTGAGTCACTGATAAGGTCTTTGCATCGGAACTAAACACATTTATTCTAAAATACTGTTGTTGGCATGACACGGGTTATGTTCTTCTCATATATGTTATGATGGTATGATACTAAACCCCTAACGGGAAGGATTGTGCCTGATGTTCATATGATGAAATCATAATCTTTCAGTCAGTTTAATTGAAGTCTGGAGCTGGCATGTCAGTTAACTGCTAGTAGTCTGTTGTTATTTATGTATTATTGTCATTTTGTTTATTTTCTTTGGTTACATCTTCTGACATCAGACTCGGATTTCTCTTGAACTGAATTTTAACGTGCGTATTGTTATGCGTTTACTTTACTACATTGGTTAGAGGTATAGGGGGAGGGTTGAGATCTCACAAACATGTTTAACCCCGCCGCATTTTTGCGCCTGTCCCAAGTCAGGAGCCTCTGGCCTTTGTTAGTCTTGTATTATTTTAATTTTAGTTTCTTGTGTACAATTTGGAAATTAGTATGGCGTTTATTATCACTGGACTAGTATATATTTGTTATGGGGCCAGCTGAAGGACGCCTCCGGGTGCGGGAATTTCTCGCTACATTGAAGACCTGTTGGTGACCCTCTGTTGTTGTTGTTTTTTATTTGGTCGGGTTGTTGTCTCTTTGACACATTCCCCATTTCCATTCTCAATTTTATTTATTATGAAATACATGCGTTTTATAAAAAAAAAAAGAAGATGTAATATAATTGCCAATGAGACGACTCTTAACAAGAGACGAAATGACACAGATATTTTGAAACAACTACTAGACTAGTATATGTTTATTTGAAGTGAATATCTCTCTTTTTATTCTCAATACTTACTATCTAGTGATTATGAAACTATGAATTTGACTGTCCCCTCTGGTATCATTCTTCTCTCTTTTAAGAGCCTATAAATATTTTATAAGTTAACTAGTGTTGATTAGACAGTATGGCTTATGCATGTGAAATTTAACAAATAGAGTCTTATTTGTTCATGATTATAACGCCATATAAAGTGCAAACTAATAGAAAATCACAAGTATAAGACTAAAAAACATAACAGCTATCATGATCAGGCTCACAAAATAGAGATGGGATTTACCCAATATTTTGTTTTACTGAACAAGATGAAATCTTAAGCAATGAAATTGTAAATCGAAACAGGGAATATGAGAAGGAGATAACAATCTGACAAAAGAGCAAAAAACAGCACAAGGCCACCAATGTGTCTTCAACACATATTGGTTTCATTTCTCTTATCTTAACAATGCTTATCAAAGTTGAAAAACAAAGTCTTCCCTTACTTAACCGTCTTATGATATAAATGTACAATTAATGCTTCATCGCAAAAAATAATGATTTTCTAGACATGTATCATCAAATGTTTTATATAATTACATGCTTTCTAATAGTAGTTTAACTGAAATATCTATAAATGTTATTTCATGGGATCCTTAAGCCCCGGTTACAACAGATCGTACGATTTTTTTGTCGTGGAAGATTTATAAGATAGTTGTCGTGACACTGTCGTGCAAAATGTCAAAAAAATATTTCGAGTGGTCACATCAGCTACGACATGTCCACGATGGGTACACGATCGAGAAAAAAAGTTGTAATTGTACCGTCGTAGGTAAGTCGCAAGTAGGTCGTGCAACAGTCGTACGACAATCATGAGTTGTTTGGGGCTATTTTTCATGTCATGGGATGCGCGTGATGTCGTTACTGTCGTTCGACTGTTGTGATACTGTCTTGAAATATGTCGGGCTCTAACCGCATGAATCCAACAAAAACACCGGCAGATTCCAGCTCCAACTCCTGTATCAGTGTATACTATACTGCCCAAACATCAGGCGTGGTTCGATCTATGCCCTAGCCCACCAACATCGGGCGTTTCGCTAGTTCCTATACTGTTCGGGGCTCTAATCAACGCCAACAGGACCATATTTTGCTCTTGTTGGAGTCCGAGAAGGCGCCTATTCAGCAGGACCAAGCGTAATCCTTCTGGTATAAAGCTATCCTCTATAAATGGTAGACGGTATGTTTTCCTAAACATTTATTCCCGCCGAAATGTATTCTTTTAAATAAAACAAAAATATGTTGCACGACGAACGTACCACTGTCGTACGACAGACAATCCATGTTGTGCAAGCATCGTACGAAATTTGGTATTCGTGAGACACTCGTGCGACTGTATCACGAGTGTCTTGCGACAGTCGTAGGATTGTCGTACGACAGTCGTGCAAAAGTGTACGACTTTTTTTTAAATGGTTTATGTTGGTACCCATGAAAATGTGTTTATCGGACGACAGTCGCAAGACTTTGATAATACACTCTTATACACACTCTTAAGCCCTGGTCACAACGAACCCACGACAAATCTATGCAGCGCCACGACAATAAATTTGATAAAAAACGCGAGTCATCATACGACAGTCGCACGATATGTTGAGCATTGTGGCGATGTCGTGTGTCGTGGGACAAAAATTGGACAGGCACCTTTTTTGCTCTACGATTTTTTGTCGTGTCACTGTCTTGTAGCTGTCGTGAAAGTGTCTTACCACAGTCGTGCGACTGTCGTGCGATAAAAACCCATTGTCGTGGGTACCAACATAAACCATTTTAATAAAACAATCGTACGACTGTCGCATGACTGTCGTACGACAATCTAACGACTGTCGCAAGACACTAGTGATACAGTCGCACGATTGTCCCACAAATACCAAATTTCGTACGATGCTCGCACACCATTAATTATCTGTTGTACGACAGTAGTACGTTTGTCGTGCAACATATTTTAGTTTTATTCAGAAGAATACAATTCGGCAGGAATGAATGTTCGGAAAAACATATCGTCTGCCGTATAAGGAGGATGGCTACTACACCAGAACGTTACGCTTGGCCTTGTTGAAAAGGCGCCTTGTCGGACTCCCAACTAGAGCAAAATATGGTCCTGTTAGCGTTGCTACCACCTTTCTTTTGTTAATTTTTCTTTTCGGGGGCATCCTGGTTAAAATTCGCTGAACAATTATAATACAAATTAATACGAAAAACGTTGTTTTTTTTGTGCACCGAACTTATAATAACACTGAATAATATTGAAAGCAAATGACAAATGGCACTTAATAAATCAGGCCTTTTTTATATACTAGTAAATCGGATTCAAACGCGCGAGTGACCCACGACTGTTGTACGACAGTCGTATGACAGCTGCACGACAGTGACACGACAGTTACACGGGCATCACATGACATGATAATCTGAAAACATCCCCAAACAACTCACGATTGTCATACGACTGTCGCACGACTGTTGCACGACCGACTTGCGACAAACCCAGAACAGTACAATTACAATTTTTTCTGTAGTGTTCCTATCTTGGACATGTCGTAGCTGATGTGACCAGTTTTTTTACAGTTTGCACGACACCTATTTTATAGATCTTCCACGACAAAAATTCGTACGATCTGTTGTGAATGGGGCTTTACGACAGCCAACAGACAGTGACACGACAAAAAATTGTAGAGCAAAAAAGGTGCACGTCCAATTTTCGTCCGACGACACACGACAGCGCCACGATGCTCAAAATATCGTGCGACTGTCGTACGATGATAAAAATTACCCGCGATTTGACTAATTTTTATGTCGTGGCGCTGCAAAAATGTGTAGTGGGTTCGTTGTGACCAGGGCTTAACCAAACACAAAATAATTGCTATACTTATCCGCAAAAACCGTCCGTCATTGAACGAACGGTATAAAGCCGCACCAATTAAGATTGACTATTTAATTACTCTAAAAGAGTTTTCTTATAATCAAGGGGAAAAAAATTTCACTTTGTATTTTCCAGCTGGTTGATGAATTGACACAAATTTCCGACAAACTCTTTGATAAAATCAAATATGAAATGACATGCATATATAAAAAGGTTAATACATGACTTGTATTGATTTGCACGTACTGAAATGATCGGAAAAGTCACTTAAAGATAAAGTACGATCAATTTATATTTCAATCCTTTGTTTACAACAATACAAGTAGTTTAAAAGAAATATAAGATAGACCAGGAAGTGGGAAGTGTGCAAACAAAACAATATTATTTACTAATTTTTCAACTACAGTGGAATTTAAAAGGTATTGTACAATTCTTTTTTTCAGCAATCTATAATGTTATTATCGCTATGACATAATTGCGTCCTTCATTTTATTTCATTAAATTTCATATACTGTATTTTTACTATATATACACTTTATTCTAATAAACTGCTTTATAAACAAAGGTATACATGGATATTATGCAGTAAAATAAAGGTAAATATGTTGAGAAAATAAACAATGAGTACAATAGAAATACTAGATATGTTTACATTTACAAAACGGGCTGTGAATATTAATTGAAAGACTTTTAAAATATGAAGAAGAGTTAGAAGATTAATTTTTGGAATCCACTCCGTCGTATACAACTTTAATAAAGTTGCACAAATTTCGAAATAAAATTGTTTATGTGTATTCCTTAAAATAGTTGTGAATATGAATATAAGTTGATATTTATATGTTTTTGTTTTTGTTCAATGTGCATTATGCCACCGGTTTGTTTTTAGTTATAAATCACTGATTGGTGTTTGAAAATGAAGGAAACGTTACGAGGTTTCGTACTTTTACCGGAAAAGGGGCTGTTATAACTCGTTTAAATAATCGCTGAATCGAAAAAAAAGTACTTAAAACTATAAATTAGTAAACAATCTAATCAATCGGATATTTTTCTCTTTTATTCTGTTTTAAACTTTTTTATCTTATTTTTTGTTTTTTCTTTCTATTTCATTCCAAGATGGAGATGTTACCAGTAGTTTTCCTTTTATTTGTTTCCGGTACAGTATTTGCCAATGTACAAATCTCTGAGTTCTTTCCTTTTGGACATGGTACAAAGGATACATTGCTTCATTCAAACGATGATGGGTCTTCACCGGTTCAGAACATATCAGTGGTATTTGAATTCTTCTCTGAACATCGTAAGCAGCTCTTTGTAAGTGCTGAAAAAAATATTTGATTCAGTTTCGACATGAATCAATATAACTTATTTCTTTAACAAACTGTGACAACTTACAGGTACCAGTGAGATTAATCTTAAATTCGGCTTCACAAAATAATATTTAGACGTGTAAAAATTAAATCGATAACAGTATATATGGCAATAGTAACGTATTCTATCAGCTGTAAATGTATACTTTCACAAATCTATAAAACAAACATTAACATTATCGATCTATGTTATTAATCTATTAAAATACAAACAAAGCAATCATAGGAAATAGTTTTTTTTATATATCAGATAAATCCTTTTATCTCAAAAGTCCAAAATAAACGTATATATGTAATACCTATTGCCTTTTTAGTTGTAGTCTCAAATAAAATGTATTAAGCGAGTCTGTTTATATAACAAATATCATCCAGTTTTTGTTTTGATTATGAGTGTAAATTTATGATATGAAATCAGAAGATGTGGTATGAATGCCAATTATACAACTTACCCAACAAAATCCAAAATAGGTTGATAAAAATATAAGGCATCAGTATGCCACGTACAGAAAGATCCTGATCAATTTATAAAAATCAAAAGAATAACAACTTCAAACGCATTGAAAAATAATTGTCATATTCCTGACTTGGAACATAATTTTCCTCAGAAGAAAATGGAAAATTAAACCTGGTTTACAGGAAGCTAAGCATCTCATATGACAGTCGCATAGAACTCTAATATTATGACAACAATGTGTAAGCGAAACAAAATATACATGATAGTTAAAAATGTCAAATAATGGGATACAGGAGTTATCATTGTGCTATAATCTTAATCATTTTAAAAACAAACTACTATATCACCAACCTAAAAGACAAAATAGCATATGTACACTCTATAAACAAAGCCCATAAATGGGGTAGTGGTTAGTGCATCGGACTACTAACACAAAGGTTCCTGGTTCGATTCCCGATCCGGGATGAAATTTTCAGAAACTGAATTTTCGGCTCTCCCTTGACACCGTTTTCGAGTATGGTCTTGAGGGAACGATGATAGTCCGTCGGAAGGGGACGATAAATGGCTGACCCGTGTTAAGAGAGAGCCTTATCTCTTGCACGTAAAAGACACCCTTGTAGATTTCGAAAAAGAGTAGGCTAATGCCGCTACAAGGCAGCACTCGTACCCGCAAAGTGGAAAGGGATTAATATAAGTTGCAAAACTTGTTTCCCAATCCACTATAAATAAATATGTTTAAACTAAACTAAACCTAAGCAAAATGAAAGACGATTATAAAAAAAATGACCATAGCATTCTGATTATCACTGTCTGCAACATTTGATAATATCAAGTGAACCTAAGCTTTTATAGTAAGTGAATTTTTTTATGGAATGCTGTACACCAAGTTTAATTGTTAAACAAAATATGTGATATTAGAATCAATTAAAGCGTTATAGCAGAATGCAATGAGTGTGTAGGTAGAGGAATAATCTTTGGTTAGCTTGCTTGTACGTTAGTTGAACTGTGAAGTCATTATTTGGTTAGGTAAACTACCTTCCTTTCGGAGTAGTCTAGTCCTTCGGACTAGTCACTAGTCTAATCTTTAAGGAGGGTAGTTTACCTAACCTAATAATGAATTCACGGTTCAGTACCAAGCAAGCTAACCAAGGATATAACATTTCCCTACACACTCGATGCATTCTGCTGTGTTTTTATTATTATAGGTGAATACAAATGGACTTGTATCGTTTAGGAATTCTATTTCCACATTTACACCAGAACCGTTTCCAAACATTGGTGCGCTAGTGGTACTTGCTCCTTTTTGGGCTGATATAGATACTAGCAGGTGTGATTCAACATGCAATATATGGTATAGAGAATCAATGGAACCAGTAGCCCTCAGCACGGCTACTACAGAAATCCGAAAATATTTTCCTGTAATGAAACATTTTATCGCAGAATGGACGTATATTGTCACCTGGTATAATGTGCCTCACTTTGGCGCATCATCTTCTGAATTGGAAAAGGTTTGGACTTCATGCATTATACATTAAATTATTCATTTCCTCCATTACTTGGTTTCATTCAATGGAAAAGCTATCATTTGAACCAAAATACCATTACCGGTGTGATGGAATGATAACTTATAATACTCTTTAGTCAGTCTCATACTTTAGCCAAGAAATTATTAAATGCGTTGTTAACTCATGTGTCCTTGTTTTTTTCTGATTTTTTTTTCAATTTAGTTGTACTGTGCGTATTGTTGTATGCTTTTCTACAACAGCTACAGGTGTAGGGGAGGGTTGAGATCTCAAAAACATGACTTTGGTCGGGTTGTTGTCTCTTTGACACATTCACCATTTCTATTCTCAATTTTGATGTACCTGATGCCCTGGTAGGCAAGGCTCCACTTTATTGTAAGTATCCAGTAATTAAACATGAACAAATACAAATCATCTAAAATAATGGACAATTATAGGTATCATAACAAGTGAGAAAGGGATAAGGCAATCAAACTAATGCAGATTTGCGTATCACACTCAGTGCAGTGTGATACGAAAAATATCGACTCATGCAAAAAATAAATAACAGGCCACAACCATAAGAGAAAAATGATATTCTGTGATAAATTTCAAATTTGTAATACACCTCAGATAGTTTTTTATGCTTAATTCATATCAAACCAAAGACACAACACATTATCATTGTAAATAAATATAGAACTAGCATTTGACAGTTTTGTCAAAGTGCATATAAATTCCAGCAATGTCTCAGTAAACACATTTAGAATAAAAAAATATGTACATCTTATTATCATGAGAACATAGTTACTCACACCTTCTCGTTCAGTGAAGTCCGTACCATTCGTAAGAGAACATGACTTTCCATCGGCAAATAATTACACCCGATTGGATTTAAGTAAAAGAGGGACGAAAGATACCAAAGGGACAATCAAACTCAGAAATCTAAAATAAACTGACAACGCCATGGCTAAAAATGAAAAAGACAAACAGACAAACAATAGTACACATGACACAACATAGAAAACTTTCACGATAATTCGACCATATGTTGAAATCCTCTCCTATGATCAGTCTTTTACGTTAACCTTTACGCTGATTATGCGTTATACGCCCCTTAACCATAAGTAATTTTTGTTGACTATTAGTATTCTATATTGTTCTAGTTTAAGTTCTATTGGCTAATAAGTTGACTACTTTCCATCACCATTCAGGTTTTGTTTTTAAATGGAATTTTCTGAGAAAGAAAAGTCATATTCAATTCGGGCTTTAATGTTCATAAAACGTGATCGAAAAGGCAACTGTGAATCTTCACCTCTTGAAATCAATGCACTGTTCAATAGCTTTCATGTCAGCAGCAACCCACATTTAAGGACGTCTGATTGAAAACACAAGCTAAGTAGCTAGATAGGTATAATCTATATAAAAGCTCATCTTGAATGTTGCTACATAGACATGAAAGGATGATAATTGGGAAGCTGCAAGCAATCATATATTTTGTCAGAAGTTCCTTTCTCAGCTGACCCTTGTCGTGTTTATTGTCAATAATCGATTTGAAAATTAAAATCCAACATAAATTGAATTTTTCTTAGTGTTATATTTGATCGATGTAAGAAAAAACCTCCATGTAAATATACATATGTTACAGTAAATTTGTATAATCAGGGATTATGTAGAATCCCTGATGTTTCAGGGAATATGTAAAATCACTAAAATCATTAGTAATTATATATAATCCCTGAAAATGACCAGTTATTTTACATAATTACTGAACATTTAAATAGTTATTTTACAAATTCCCTAATATAATTTCAGGGATTATGAATTATTCAAGGATCCTTTGTTTGATAAAAAAATACAAATTATTATTTTTTACTTTCATATTCCTTGTCAGATGAATGAATTATGCTTTTATACACCGAGGATGATCTTAAAGATATAACCAACACAGGGTTTCGAGATAAAGTTGAAGACTTCAAAATTATTAATATCAAGATTCACTTTAAAGCGATAACTTTACATTTATTGTTTGTTTATTAAAAGCCAGCGTTAAATGAATATCCATATTTTATTTGTAAATCCACAGAGCATGTGATTTGTGGTACATGTAAAATAAATGGTGAAGAAGATTATGGAACATTTGTATTTTTTTTTATTTTTTTTTTTGTTCAAATGTACATGAAATTAAAACAAAAAGAACGTACTTATCAAAATGTATAGAAAAACTAAGGACTGAGAATTAAGACACAATTTTAGAGGAAGCTGGCAAATGGTGTAATATTCTCACAGCAATTCCACAGGGTAAAAAAAGGAAAAGGAATCCCAAAAAACATAATGGTAATTGACCACCAAAAGTCTGAAAAAGGATATCACCTGGCCACAAAAATATGATATCTTGCTTGAACAAGTTCGAGGTTGCTATGTCTCTTTCTTGGGGGTACCTACAGATGTTTTTACTGAACGCTTTATTTCTCTTAGGTTTCCCAAAAATAAAATCTGATTTGATGTGAAGAAAAATGTTTTCTAAAATGTGGATATTGAGGTATAAACAGATGTGAAGCATATTATTTTGATATAATGACTATTGTGTTTAATATTTTAATATATTGTGCCTAACATTTAAAAAATAGGTTTATCATTTTGATATTTTGGGTTTAACATTTTACAATTTAGCTTCATACCGTGTAATTCTGTTTTAATATGATTTTATAGCATAAATTACTTGACTTTTATTCATTTTCTTCAAAAGAAAATTAATTCTTCATTTCAGTTGTTATGTATAATCCCTGACGTTTTTTTTTCTAGTTATTACATAATCCCTGAAAATTTTAATGATAACATATAATCCCTAAACTGGCCAGTGATTCTACATAATCCCTGAAAATTTCAGGGATTCTACATAATAACTGATTATACAAATTAACTGTAACATTGTAACACATATACTGAGTCGTTTATTCAATGTGAATTTTGTTTTTTGTCTGTATGCATAACAATGTATCAGTTATCATTTTGAGGTAACTCTAAATGTAGTGAGATATGCGTTTATTTTTTTTTTCAGAGAAATACGTTTCAGGCCGTTTTGATTACAGATAGCAAAAGTGCTTTTGTGATTTACAATTATAATAAGATAGAATGGATAGCATCTAGTGATATACCTGCTCAGGTAAATATAAATATATGAATAAAATATATAAATTTAAGTACGTCTGAACCAATGACAACTGTACGACAGCTGGTATCAATCGCCAGTGATGGTGCTACCTGGCTGAAAACTAATACATCTGTATACAAATTATATAATTTATCTAAATATCAGCCCAAACAATGTTAGATTTGTAAATTTACAGAGACAAATGTTTGTTTATCCCGGACCGGAACTCCTGCTTTGGGGATATCGAGACAACACCTAATGCACAGTGTCCAGAGCTCTACATCATTCGGTCACCTAGACTGAACATATATATATAAAAAAGTTTGAAGGTTTCGAAGCTATTAGAATATTTCCATCTAACAATATTTACATATACTATACCTCTCAACGGAGAAACTGTAAATTTACGAAATTTGTCCAAAAGACCCATGAGTTCTTTTTTCTATGTTGCACCATGTGTACTATTTTTCGTCTGTTTGTCTTTTTCATTTTTAGCCATGGCGTTGTCAGTTTATTTCCGATTTATGAGTTTGACTGTCCCTTTGGTATCTTTCGTCTCTCTTTTTTCTTTCCATTTAAAAGAAAATGGAGAGTTTGTACTAGAAAAAGAAAAAGGAATAACATGACGGAAAGGATAAATCATCTATTTGGACATTCGATCTTGCAACTCAAGGTAAATTCAAGTGGACAATCTTATTTGTATATTTAGAAAATCTCGAAAAGACTAATATATGTCACAAAACAAACATTTTCTCTGACTTTTTTATTATTCTTATCTTGAAAGGTTGGATTCAATATGGGGGACGATATCCACTTCTATTCTGTAGAAGGTTCTAGAACATCACAAATTATCAATTTACCTAATCTTTCGAACGTCGGATATCCAGGAAAGTTTGTCTTTAGAGTAGATTTGAGAGACATTAGACCTGCACCTACTCCTGGAGGTATTGTATATTTTTATACAAAAAATAACTGCATCGTAAGAGCCTATAAAAACTCATAAGAGAAAGGTAACTGCTGTTATACAGGTCTACTATGGTGGGCAAGCTATGTACCTTTCTTCTTCTAGAAGAAATGTTTTCTATATAAAACTTTTTGACACTCAATATAAAATTCCGGATAAAAACCGTTCTAATTGAATGCATGTGTTAGAACTAATAATAATAAATTAAACTATCTTTAAGGAAGACATATCTGTTCTAATATAGGGTATTTGTAACTAATCAATGATACAACAATCGTTGCGCTCGAATCATAACTGATGGAAGCCAAATGAAAAACGAGATTGATGAGAATTCAAACGCAAAAAATTCCGAAGCGTGATAAACATCATTTTAACCGTCTTTGAATTTGCTAGTTTCTCTGTTAATATATAGTTCAAATGTTGTTTTCTTATTGACAATCATAGTTGATTAATCATGTTATTGTATAAAGATGAGATTCAAAATGTTTATTCAAAATTGCATTGAACGATTTCGGCTGCTTTGTTTTTTATGTCAGTTTATGTATCTAATTTGTGATCCTCTGCTATTTGAATTTGAAGGTGTTGAAAATGGATTTTTTTTATTACATGTATCCTCCATGTTTATTTTAGATCCTGGTCAATGTTTTCTAAAGGCAGCAGATATTGTGTTCGTTGTAGATATGTCTCTAAGTATAGACATACATTCTTTGAAAAACTTAATGTCCGATGTAATATCAGAGCTACCAATTAATGCTATGGAATGTCAGATTGCAATACAATCTTTTTCGACATCGGCAAAAACAGAATTGCGATTAAGTGACCATAAAACGAAAACTGAAGTCCTCGCACATATTTCCAAAATGAATACAGCTACTGGTATTTCAAATTTGAAGAATGCATTGAGTTCTACCACGTAGGTTTGTATAAATATAGATTTACATACCACTGTATCGGGTGTGGTACGATATTTATCTACTCCAGACATTTAAATTTTCTAATTTAAAACTGGAGGCACGCAGAACGATTTTGATATTTAAAATTTTACTTGTCGAGGGTTGATAAAAATCGTATTGCACAATATTGGGAGGTGAAATCTGTTTCTCTATTGACATTTAGACATTATGCAGACAACCTTAATTCTTCTTTTCGAACTACCGGAAAAACGATGTGTTCTTTATAAGTAACGTCATTAGGCATGGTTGCTTTTGTCATATCGTCACTCTAGAAATTTTAGCGGAAAGCAAGAAAATTTGAAATCATAATCAAATTTTGACCAATAAAGAACTGAGATAAAAAAAAAATATAACAATAACCAACCGGTCAGGTAAGGGATGTACTGATTTAGAATGAGGGGAAAATACAATACTAGTATACATAATATGTTTGGTATCTATGTTTTATATTTTGCTGCAAACTGGTAAGTATGTTTTTTATTGAATAACAAAATTTTATGTTCAATTCCTTTTAGATTCGAAATAACTCTCTAAAGGCATGTTCTATTTTAAATTCAACATTGGTATTATTGTGTCTGTCAAAATTTACATCGTGGTAACGCATGTTTCACAGATATTTACATGGCTTTCTGTGGTTTTTAGATCACGTTCAATTTTGTCCTAACCGGACAAAAATTGTCAATTATGCGCAACTTTGTGCATCATTTACCTGAAAGAAGGGATCCCCTATACCCTTGCACTATTAACGTTCATAAAGCGTCTTATGGATTGGCGTTGTGCAGGATAAACTAGAAATTGCTTTTGTTCCGTAATTATTTAATCACATTTCCCTATTACAGCTGTGCTGATTGTCAATTATGAGAATTCAATTCGCCGAATAATTTGTTCAATATAGCATCATAAATTTTCAATCACTCTCAAAACATGGGAAGGGAAGTGTGACGATGCCCGTAAATGCACGAATGATGTTCGTTCTGTTTATGTCACAAGTATAATAATTTTACTTTTGTGACAATAAAAAGATATATTATTATTAAAACCCAAGTTTTTGACGGAAATGCATTGAACTCGAAAGTATATGATCAGCAAAGACATGAAAGAATTATTTCTTAGAAAGTATCAACTAAAGTATTAATATTTTCATTTTTAGACAAATGTTTTCATATGTCGATAAGGACGACGGTCCGCGATCATATGCCAAACGATTCGTTGTCATATTCACTGATGGTTTGATGGTTGCAAGTAGCGAACTAAAAACTCAAGCAGACCTTTTACTAAGTTTTCCAAAGATGATTGTTGCCACTGTTGGAATTGGTTCGTCGGTGAAACATGATCATCTTGAACTGATTTCTACAGACATTAACTCAATTCTTCGACCATCAGCAAATATTATTTGGAAGTATCTTCGATCGAATCTAGCTGTTCCTGGATGTCTTGGTAAGTGTAGCATAGTGTCATACATTTTTCGGTATTTTGGGGAAGTATCTTCATACGAATTAAGCTTTAACATAGTGTCATACATTTTTCGGAATTTTTTGGAAGTATCCTCAATCGAATTAAGCTGTTCCTGGATGTCTTGGTAAGTGTAACATAATGTGATACATTTTGCGGTATTTTTTTTTTTATTTCTGTGCATACACTGTCTAATCGGATGTAACATGAACATACATGCGATTGATGCGACTGTCTTACAAGTGAGATGCTTAGCTAGCTATAAAACAAGATTCAATCATCCATTTTCTACATCAGAAAATGTCTGTACCAAGACAGGAATATGCCAGTTGTTATCCATTCGTTTGATTTGATTGGCATTGAATTTTGATAAGGACTGCTAATTTTGAGAAGTTGTTTTTACCATTCCTTGTTCATTTTGCATTGTACATGTACGAATTAAAATTATTCATATTATATTAAAATACATGATCAACTGAAAACAACAAAATATTATACATCACCCATTTACAACATATAATCAATCAGAAACTTCTACAGAAAAAATCGAAGCTCTTGTTTTAATTTGTGCACTTTTGTTCTGACATGCCATTTTTTAGGTTTTGCGTTCATGGTATTATCAAGTTTGTGTTTTATATGTACTTTCAATGTTTTCTGTGGAATAACGCAATGTATTTCTTTACCAAAGCAACTTACTATTTTTATTTGTATACTTACATCTTGCTTTATAAGCTTTTACCGGTCGATTATGATATTGTATGAACTCGTTTAATCATATTTTGATATAAAACAATAACACTTTTCCGTCTTTTTAAGCCTGTAAAGTGGATTTTGGTGGTGAATTACGCATCCTGCTTGATAGTTCGAGATCTATCAGTCAAAAACTATTCAAAGAGGGGAGACAATTCATTTATACATTAATCGAAGAGCTCATATCTTTCAATTTGCTGAATATAAATGTATCAGTGGATATATTCAGTGAAGACGTAACAGAAGCAATTCCGCTTCAAAATATTTCTGGAATGAAACGTAAACTTGGTGGACTTTCACTTGTTGAATATAATGGTAATCATGTCAACCAATCATTGTTGTCACAACACATCAAAGATATTGGGATGACCTCATCGTCAACCAATTTTATTATATTTATATCAAATGGCGTCTTCCTTGATTCTCATCTAATAGAAAAACTAAAACACTCAGCAAATGAGCAATCGATCATAGTATCTGTAGGTCTTAGTGAAGACAACAACTGGGATAATTTAGAAGATCTGGCATCATATGGCTATTTTGTGTTCTCTAGTGATGATGCACATCTTCTAGCCCGTTATTTGAAAAAGGAAATGACAACAACGACATGCACATAAATTGCATTTAGTCAACTCATTTAATAGATTCGATCATTACAATACAAACTATTTCGAGGTTTCCCTTAGAAAAACACAGACATTGTCATATTCAAATAGGGATAAGCATCTTGTTAGACGCATCTGTTCATTAGGCATTCGATAGAATTAAGTAAATCTCTCGTATACTCTTTTGCTAGTGATAAATTATGTCATTTATATATATATATATATATATTAATTTTTTATGCTATGATTTTGGTATTTTTATTGCAAATAATTGAATTCTGCTGTATTCTAACATCGGGAAGGCATACTGTATCCAAAGCATACATGTATATTCAACAAACAAAAAACTAAATAAAGAACTGTTTTGATACAATTACCGCACTTGAATGTTTACTAGATACCGTTTTTGTTCGATATGGATATTCTGTATATCATCAAGATATGGATATTCTGTATATCATCAAGATATGGATATTCTGTTTATCATCAAGATATGGAAATTCTGTATATCATCAAGATATGGATATTCTGTTTATCATCAAGATATCAAAATTCTAATGTTGACTAACTGCTAACCACTTATTTTGGCTTTTTTTCTGTATTGTTTCGAGTTACAATTTATGACTAAAATCAGCATAGACCTATCGAAACAACCTCAGATACAAACATTTAATAACACTTTTAGATATTTGGAAGATATATTGAATCTCAATAATGACGAGTTCAGTATGTACACTAAAAAGACTTATCGAGCTGAACTGACTTGGAATAAAGCTTATATTAAAAATGGACGCTGCCTTTTCCTGAATCGTGATATCAATATCTATAACGGGAAGCTTAATACCAAAACTTTCGATAAAAGATATGATTTTTCATTTCCTCTTGTTAATTATCCATTTTCAGATGGTGATGTTTCTTATGTATCATCTTATAGTCTTTATGCATTTCAACTCGTTACATTCGCATGTTGTCAGCGGTACACGGACGTCATTCGTAGATTTAAATCAAGGTGGAGAAATCTTATACGTTTAAGTATTTCAAATTTAATCTTTTATGGTAGTATTCTAGCGAAGCACAAAAATGTCGTCATTCATTTCAAAAGCTAACCAAAACCTTTAAACATGCTTATTCGGGAAGAATATAGTTACGATACTGTTGTCAGCTCATTAAAGATGGCATTTTTTGTATTAATATTCATTTACTCATAGGGTATTTCCATCGAAAATAAACACATTTATTCTAAAACCAGTTGTTGGCATGATAGAGGTTATGTTCTTCTCATATGTTATGATGACATGATACATTGGTACTAAACCCTTAATATAACGGGATGGTTTGCTAGTGATTATTTGTCAATATATGTTGATCATTGTCATTTTGTTTATTTTCGTCTGTTACCTGTTCTAACATCGAACTCGATCTCCCATTAAACTGAATTTTACCCTGCGTATTGCTGTGTTTTTGTTAATCTTCATTGGCTAGAGGTGCAGAGAGAGAGAGAGAGGGAGTTGATATCTCACAAAACATGTTTAACTCTGTCTCATTTTAGTGCCTGTTCCGATTCTCTCCTTAGATCAGTTTTATTTTAGTTCATTTATTTGTTTCGGAGTGTAGTTCTAGTGTGACGTTATTTTTTCTGAAAAAGTACACATTTTTGTTTAGGGTTCAGCTGAAGCCCGTCTCTAGGTGCAATGTGTTGACAACACATTTGTTGCCTAGTGAAGATTACTGCTCTACGGTATAATTGTTGTCTCTTTCTAGTGCCAATTGATGTGCATTAATTGATTGATACTTCAGTCTTGGAAATAAGATATTTTTATCATGTTTATTAGTTTAAATTTGTTTTGAACTTTGTTTCAGAAACTACTAGTTCTTTGATATTTAGTGGTTGTCGTCGGTTTATATCTGTCATGTTTTATACGTTTTTCGTGAATTGCCTTGCAATACAGAGGCCAGGCGGGTTATTTTATACACTATGAGGTATTTTTTTCTCATTGTCAAAAAACATACGGTGACCAACATGTACAATTTCTTTTTTCAATCAACAAGCAGCAAAAAGAAATATAGGACTTACGTTATAGTTTAAAAGAATTTTGTGAAGTAGTAATTGTCTTGCTCAACTATACATGTAATACATTTCAAACATAGTGCAATATTTAAAGCTAAGTACTGTTATCAGCGGTACAAGGACGTCATTCGTAAATATAAATCAACGTTCAAACACCTTATACGTTCAGCTATCTTTTATATCCAATCTGTTATGGTAATATTCTTTACAAATCACGAAAATGTCGTCATTCATTTCAAAAGCTAAGCAAACCTTGAAACAAACTTATTCAGAAGGGATAAAGTAACGATACGATTGTCAGCTCACTAACGATATCATTTTTTTTGGTATTTACGTTGATTCACTCATAGTGTATTTTCATCAGTTATAAACACATTTACTTGTATTCAGTTTGACATTAATATCTACGTGATTTTTAAAGTTTTAAATGAAGACAACCGCATCGTACGAACCAAATTTGTAAAGTGTCAATTTTATTGATACGAATTTAATGTAAAATACAAAATGTTTAAGAAATGCACGTGTATGTTAATTTAGAGTAAATATCTTGCTATTATAAACACTAAGCAATGAATGAGGTTGTTTAATTTGATATATGTCTTTGTGTGCTTCTTTATCACATATTTGTTTGTTTTTATATGGATTACGTTTATAACACATTGTTGACTGCTGTACCCCTATTTCTAACATTTGTATTTATAATGTTTATTTTATTCACGCATCGTTATCAATATAAAGGAATTTGATGCGACTGTCATAAAAGTGAGAGGTATAGCTAGCTGTAAAACCAGATTAAATCCATCATTTTCTACATAGGAAAAAACTTGTCCCAACAGTTATCAAAGGTACCAGGCTTATAAATTAATACGACCGATGCATGTTTTGTCTACATAAGACTCAACAGTGACACTCAGATAAAAAGAAAAAATGAAAGTCAAACAAGTACAAAGATGAAAATCATTGATGATCTAAAATACCAAAAAAATTGTACCAAATACGGCTTAGGCTATCTATGCATGGGATAAAAAATCCTTAGTGTATCGAATAATTCTTATGTTTGCAAACAGAAGATTTAAAAAAAAATGACCATATAATTGATAGTTATGTCAAAACTGAAGCGCTGACTACTGGGCTGATGATACCCTCGGGGACGAAACTACACCTACAGTGACATCGAACTAGTGGTGTAAATAGGTACCAGGCTTAGAATTTAATACGCCAGATACACGTTTCGTCTACATGAGACTCATCAGTGACGCTCAGATCCGAACAAATAGAAAGTACAAAGTTGAAGAGCATTAATGACCAAAAACATTGTGCCAAATCATAGTACGGCTAAGATTATCTATACCAAGCAAGGAATATGACAGTTGTTATTAATTCGTTTGATGTGTTTGAGCTTTTGATTTTTTCATTTGATTAGAGATTTGAATTTTCCACGCAGTTCAGTATTTTTGTGATTTTACTTGTAATTACATGTATAGTGCTATTGCAACTATACTTATAATTCCTATTATTTTATTTTGTTAACTAATAAGTGTTGATTAGATACATCTATTAGAACTCTGTTCGTGTGAAAATTAAAATGTCTTATCTTCAAAGTGATTTATTTTGACCTCATTTGAACCATATGTACTGATCAATATAAATATCACGTGATATGAAAGGTCGTGACCACTATAACCTTGACTCGGCCTGACAAAAGTAAACAAATAAACAGTTTATTGTGTGAAATTTACATAGTAACATAGTATAGTCAGTTCAAATACTAACTAAGGTTTGTGGTTTATCATTATTTTTGGTGAATGCTTGCATTGTGTTGCAATTATTTTACAATGTATATATTGAATTTGATAATTCTTGGTTTCATCAAAGGTATAAATATCTATAAAAAAAACAATTTTCCAACTGCGTTCTATCAATTAAATGTAAGAATATGTAGGTCATATGTATGTATACTAACGGATTCAGAACGTTGCGATGTAACAGGTGAAGGTATATTGATATAGTCCAAGTCATGAAGAATAAATTTAAACGTTTTGAATCATTGACTGATTTTGTAGATTACAAAATTGATTAACAAGGAAATTTATATGAAATAATGAAATAAAAATATCGAAGAAAGCAGTATACTAGACCATGAAGAAAAAACATGACATGTCTTCAAAAATTGCAGAAACCTCTGATTTCCGTTATTTAAAGAAAATGTAAATCAATTCACCGTCACGTCCATGTTACCATCAATTAATTATTTTTTTAACTCGAAATATATGGTCTCTCATTTTTTATCTGAGTTGTCGTTCTTAGTTTCTTGATATTTATTTGGTTTTCGTAAAATTTTGTGTTGTCTTCGGGGCGGTGGAGGGGGTATTTTAATCAGAAAATCATTTTATTCAATATAGTGTTTAATCCTTTGTCACACTGTACTTATCTAACTGCCCATGGCTGCATGCCTAATGTGGTACCATATTAGATAATATGATTCTTTTTGTTACAATTATTTTTAGTTTCATTAACATGATTAAGCAACTTGAAGTCATATAAAATTGAAAATGGAAATGGGGAATATGTCAAAGAGACAACAACCTAACCAAAGAGCAGACAATAGCCGAAGATCACCAATGGGTCTTCAACGCAGCGAGAAAAGTCCGCACCCGGAGGTGGTCCTAAGCTGACCTGTAAATAAAACTGTATACTAGTTCAGTTAAAATGGACATCACACTAAACTCAAAAACACATAAACGAAATAAATTTAAAATACACAACACAGTACACTTTTATACTCCTTTCTCAACTTAAACCCAATCGCAGTAATATTGAATTCATGTGCATCATCTGTATATTTTTATTGTCCATGTTTGGCTTTCAAAATATTTGGTTTTTAGCATTATTAATGTTACTCAAGCTCAACATTTGCACTTGCTATAATTGATTGATCAATTGGTTATTTGATGTCTATCGTCAAATATTACACCATCTAAGCCGATAACATGTTAATATGATACAAATGGTTAAATATACCCTCCCTTTTACCTCATCGACACGAGCTTAAAATATATAGCAGTTGGGACACAGATATATACTGTATCACCCTACCCAGAAATATTATTTGGAACTACAAGTCGCCGACCTTTCTAGTGTATAAGTCCGAAATGCTGCATGTTTGCGGAGAGACTTATTTACCATTTTTCGTTAAAACAATGAATGACAGTAAATGATTGTCATGTTCTCCTTCGCTATGTTCATACGAACATAAAGATTGTCTTATCAATACGTAAATAAAACAAAAATCAATGTGGGATGAGAAATAGCACTGATCAGTTTAATAATAATAAATTGTGACAATTCTGTAAAACAGTGTCTCCAAATCTCCGAATAAATGCTAGGAAATCTACAAATACAAAAACGTTCAATCAGAAAAAGATAACTCTATTTAATAACATAATTATCTTGAATGCAAAATATACGTGTCGATCTGATCAGTGAGTTTTGCTCGACAAGTGAAATGGCGCGAAATTAAAAGATATGTATGTATAAAAACCGAATTTACGAGTGTAGGGGTATGCAAATATTTATACGCCGAATTAAGAAATGAATGTTAAGGTCAATAAGACGATAACCTATCAACAAAAAGTCAGATACAAGATTTATCAAACCTATATTTACCTAATATTAGAAATCGAAATAAGTTTAGAGGCAATAAATACGTTTTCTGTATATGCTGTAATGCTTTCCACTGAACAACTTTGATATTATTAGCAGTATTCCGTTATTTTGTAATATTTAACTAATCAATAAATGTAATCGAATCGTTACTTAGTAAATTTAACACATAATTTTAAATATTATAGCCCATACAAAATAAGATCTGCAAATGATATTCTGAGAAGTATAATTCATCTATAATTATAGATCGACAGAAAGTAAAATTCATAGTTTTAACATTAAAAATTACTAACCAAATAGGATCTGTAAATAGTATATAAATATCAATGAAATTGTCATTCGACTATAAATGACAATTTAAATTATTTTGTTCCTACATGTATCTTGAAAACTTTAATATAAAAAAAAGATGTGGTATGATTGCCAATGAGACAACTACAAGAGACCAAATGACACAAAAATTAACATTTGTAGGTCAACGTACGGCCTTTATAAAAGGGGCCCCGAAATGACAAATGTACAACAATTCAAACAAGAAAACTAACGGTCTTATTAATGTAAAAAAAATAACGAAAAAAATATATGTAACACATCAACTAACGACAACCACTGAATTACAGGCTCCTAACCTGGGACAGACACATACATACAAATGACAAATGTGGCGGGTTAAACAAGTTAGCGGGATCCCAACTATCCCCCTAACCTTGGACAGTGTTGTATCAGTACAACACAAAAACGAAGTATATAAATCAGTTGAAAAAGGCTTAACTCATCAGATGGATATAAATAGAAATACATCTAACGAAAACACAGAGTGGACGTGGCCGGGTATATCCAAACAATAAAAAGACACTAAGTACTGATCTGAGAGTACTCGCAGTTACTAACACCTAGTTCAAAGCCACTTACAAATTTATATAAAAGAAAATCATGCATATAAGACTACATGTATAATGCATTTATATTGAAAAAAATATGACTGTCCAGAGAGCAATGGTCCTCGATTTTCTGTTATTAAAGGTCATTAATTTATATTTGTACGGTCTTTCCATTTCCGAACATGAATACTTTAGCACATTGCTCGTCCAAACTTTTTTTTTTTCAGACCAACATTTTTTTTTTTAATTTACCTGATGTTTGTTTTTCTAAGAGTTCACTGCTCGTCTTCATTGAATTGTACTGTACTTTTAGTTCTTTTGATTAATTTAAATCACAAAATATATTTCAGCTGAAAATGGCGACATCAATACCTACATGTATATGCGACATTTGCATCACTAATGACATACCGAAAACTGCCTCTGGTTGGTGTTTAGAATGTGAAGAAGCTATCTGCACTGATTGTGAAAAACAGCATGGCTGTATGAAATTAACAAAGAATCATAAAATAATACCTATAGACGATAACAAGATGTCAACTTCCAATCTTGATTCGGAGCAGGAATGCAATGACCATTCCCAAAAGTTAGATTTTTTTTGTTTAAAACACTCTCAACCATGCTGTGTTACTTGCATTTTTGAGAAACACAAAAGATGTCAAGAATTGAAGCCATTACCGGAAGTCGAAAAGGGGATGACGTCATTCGATAGTTCGTTTTCAAATTTAGAGGATCGAGTAGAGGATATTATTGAAAGTATCACCGGTCTATTAAAGGAGAAACAAGAAAATAAAACAAGATTAAAAGTTCAAAAAAATAACATCATAACCGAAGTGCAAACTATTCGAAAGTCAATAAATAGACACTTTGATAAAGTTCAGCTGATTCTAATGGAGGGACTGGAAAAGGAAGAAAAAACACAAAACGAAAGAATAGATATGTGTATTGAGAAGCTTTCAGCAATCCTAAAGAAAGTTGACAAATTGTCAAGTAAGTTGGAACAAGCAAAGCAACATAAATCAAAGTTCCAGGCTTTTCTTGCTGCTTTTGAATGGGACAAAACAATTGAAAAAGAAGAAAAAGCATGGACTTCATTGCAAACAGATAAATTATCAGATAGCGCTGACATTCAGTTAGATCTTTCATCGATACTCAAGGAGTTTGAAAAAGATTTAACTGAATTTGGAAAGATAGAAGTGACGTATTCACCATCTAAGAAACTTCTATTAGAGAATCCTCCAAACCAAGGACATTCATTGACCTCTGCTTCAAGCGCCATTTATAAAATAAACATGACAAACATTTGTTCTTTTCAAACACCGTCGGGGACATCGAGGGAAACACTTATAACAGATATAGATATGTTAGATGATGGACGAATTATCCTAGCCGACAATTCGCCAAACCGACGTCTTATTTTAATGAGCCAAGAAGGTGAACTTATCAAAATCATTCAACTAAATGATATATGTTTCGGTGTTGCAGTCATAGACAAAACAACAATTGCTACAACATTAGTAAAAAAGAAGAAAATTGCTATCGTCGACATTGACTCATCGGAGGTGCAACGATCTATATCAATGAGCGAGGAGTGTTACGGTTTATCTTTTGCTGGTGAAATATTAGTAGTCAGCCTCGATGACCCCACATTCCAGTTCGTTAATCTTTCCGGTAAAGTTGTATCTTCAGTGTGGAAAGCTGATTACGCCGACTATTGTTGCGTTCATAACAACAAGCTGTATTATGCAACATCAAGTGGTGACTCGGTATTCGAGGCGAAATTGAATGGAGATATTGTCTGGAAGTCATACTGCCAGAAATACGATTTTCCCGATGGTATTACTACGGATGCTTCTGGTAATGTCTTTGTTGCTTGCAAGAGTAGTAAGAAAGTAATAGTCTTTGGAAAAAATGGCAAGGAATCTAGAGTTCTCCTGACTAAAGAAAACGGACTAAACAACCCAAGGGCTATACATTACAAGCGTGAAATGAACATACTTCTTGTGTGTAATTTATCCGGACAATGTTTTTTATACAAAGTTACGGATTGATTAATTATCTTCATCATGTTGATACCATCTCAGAAATAAATTTTGGGTAAATTCTTTCCTAAGGTTTTTGAAATTTGGCAATAGATCGGCTAACACGTTTCCAAGCTAAAACACATCGTTAGTTCCAAAAAGGTACGTTGTTCGAACAATCTCAAACCTAACGGACACAAAACGAATAAACAAACAAGAGTCAACTAAATATGAAACGCAAATCTTGAGTAACAGTTACAGTATCGCAACACTGAGTAACAGGAAACCAATCAAGAAAACTTGGAATCTAGCTCTGGTTAACAAGAAGGACAAGTTGGCTGATAAAAAAAGATAATAAAAGCATGGAATGAAAGTTTTTTCCTCTTGCCGCAATGATATTTCCAATTCCTCTGAATTAAATTAATTTTAATTTTGGTTACACATATTTATTTCGAATCATGTTATGCCGAAGAAACATTTATATTTCATTTGTATTTCGGACTAAACATTAAGATTAATTCACCTGACTTTCTCCTGATTTTGATATTTTTTAATAATTGATTTTTAATGTCCAGTTGCAAATATTTCATATGTAGTCAAGGCGAGAACTTATCATTGCTTATTAACACTTAATTCAATAGATATGAATGGATTCGGACCGTATTATTTGTACTGCCATGAGTAAATGAGAACTGAAATTTTGCCTTGCAACAGCACCCCTCAGAGAATTGTGCTAACGGTTGTTAAACTGTGAAGTTTCTGAGCGTGTACCTTCGAATTCATGATTATATACCACAGATACTTACAAGGAGGGGGATTGCGACCTAGAAAAGTACTCCAAATTCTAGTTTAATCCTACAACGTTCATTTGACAATTCCCATTGAGGAACCTTGTCAGTGGCTCTCTTTCTTTTCTTTTTTTCTCCCTCCTAAACCCCGTCATATTGAGTAATTTGGTGTGGATGGTAGATTTTTCATATGTCTAATGATTTTATTCACAACCTTTTGAACCCTTTTTAGTTCACCTGGCCCGAAGGGCCAAGTGAGCTTTTCCCATCACTTGGCGTCCGGCGTCCGGCGTCCGGCGTCCAGCGTCTGGCGTTAACTTTTACAAAAATCTTGTCCTCTGAAACTGCTTGGCCAAATTTACCCAAACTTGGCCACAATCATCATTGGGGTATCTAGTTTAAAAAATGTGTCCGGTGACCCGGTCAACCAACCAAGATGGCCACCATAGCTAAAAATAGAACATAGGGGTAAAATGTGGTTTTTGGCTTATAACTCAAAAACCAAAGCATTTACAGCAAATCTGACATGGGGGTTAAATTGTTCATGAGGTCAACATCTATCTTCCCTGAAATTTTCAGATGAATCGAACAACCCGTTCTTGGGTAGCTGCCCCTGAATTGGTAATTTTATGGAAATTTTACTGTTTTTGTTTATTATCTTGAATAATTATTATAGATAGAGATAAACTGTAAACAGCAATAATGTTCAGCAAAGTAAGATTTACAAATAAGTCAACATGATTGAAATGGTCAATTGACCCCTTTAGGAGTTATTGCCCTTTATAGTCAATTTTTAACCATTTATAGTAAATCTTAGTAATCTTTTACAAAAATATTCTCCTCTGAAACTACTGGGCCAAATTTAACCAAACTTGGCCACAATCATCATTGGGGTATCTTGTTTAAAAAAATGTGTCCGGTGACCCGGTCAACCAACCAAGATGGCCACCATAGCTAAAAATAGAACATAGGGGTAAAATGTGGTTTTTGGCTTATAACTCAAAAACTAAAGCAGTTAGAGCAAATCTAACAGTGGTATAATTGTTTATCAGGTCAAGATCTATCTGCCCTTAAATTTTCAAATGAATCGGACAACCCGTTGTTGGGTTGCTGCCCCTGAATTGGTAATATTAAGGAAATTTTACAGTTTTTGGTTATTATCTTGAATATTATTATAGATAGAGATAAACTGTAAACAGCAATAATATTCAGCAAAGTTAAATCTTCAAATAAGTCACATGACCAAAATGGTCAGTTGACCCCTTTAAGAGTTATTTCCCTTTATAGTCAATTTTTAACCATTTTTCGTAAATCTTAGTAATCTTTTACAAAAATCTTCTCCTCTGAAACTACTGGACCAAATTCATCCAAACTTGGCCACAATCATTTGTGGGGTATCTAGTTTAAAACATATGTCGTCCGGTGACCTGGCCATCCAACCAAGATGGCTGCCACGGCTAAAAATAGAACATAGGGGTAAAATGCAGTTTTTGGCTTATAACTCAAAAACCAAAGCATTTAGAGCAAATCTGACATGGGGGTAAAATTGTTAATCAGGTCAACATCTATCTGCCCTGAAATTTTCAGATGAATTGGACAACCCATTGTTGGGTTGCTGCCCCTGAATATGTAATTTTATGGAAATTTTGCTGTTTTTGGTTATTATCTTGAATATTATTATAGATAGAGATAAACTGTAAACAGCAATAATGTTCAGCAAAGTAAGATTTACAAATAAACCAACATAACCAAAATGGTCAGTTGACCCCTTTAAGAGTTATTTCCCTTTATAGTCAATTTTTAACCATTTTTCGTAAATCTTAGTAATCTTTTACAAAAATCTTCTCCTCTGAAACTACTGGGCCAAATTAATCCAAACTTGGTCACAATCATTTGTGGGGTATCTAGTTTAAAACATATGTCGTCCGGTGACCTGGCCATCCAACCAAGATGGCTGCCACGGCTAAAAATAGAACATAGGGGTAAAATGCAGTTTTTGGCTTATAACTCAAAAACCAAAGCATTTAGAGCAAATCTGACATGGGGGTAAAATTGTTAATCAGGTCAACATCTATCTGCCATGAAATTTTCAGATGAATTGGTCAACCCATTCTTGGGTTGCTGCCCCTGAATATGTAATTTTATGGAAATTTTGCTGTTTTTGGTTATTATCTTGAATATTATTATAGATAGAAATAAACTGTAAACAGCAATAATGTTCAGCAAAGTAAGATTTACAAATAAGTCAACATGATTGAAATGGTCAATTTACCCCCTAAGGAGTTATTGTCCTTTATAGTCAATTTTTAACAATTTTCATAAACTTTAAATTTTACTAACATTTTCCACTGAAACTACTGGGCAAAGTTCATTGTAGATAGAGATAATTGTAAGCAGCAAGAATGTTCAGTAAAGTAAGATCTACAAACACATTGCCATCACCAAAACACAATTTTGTCATGAATCCATCTGTGTCCTTTGTTTAATATTCACATAGACCAAGGTGAGCGACACAGGCTCTTTAGAGCCTCTAGTTAGAGCTTGCTATATTTAATAGACAGCTGGAATTTTTAATCCGTATACTAGTATTGACCTTTAGACGTATACTATATTGTTTTTTAGCGTAGTTGGATTGCTCGTCTTCTTGGCGTATAAATCCTTCATTTATACCATTAAAACAACTAAGTCAACCTCATACAATAAACTATCTTCATATTACCGACTTTTGACTCCGGAGTATATATAAATGTTTCACATGTTACCCACTCTGTGGTAGGACATTCTTGTAGTGAGTCAATTAAGAGCAACTAAAAGTAGTAAAATTAAAATACAGTCGGTGCCATTTAAGGGAAACAATAACTTTTATCCCAAATGATTTTGTTGTGGATAGAAAACAAAAAAGAAGTTGTAAGATTGACAATGAGACAATCCATCAGAGTTCAAATGAAGATTCTGTGCGCATTAACTCTAGGCAATCGTAAGTCCTTTATAATATAAGGAAAATCGTTTGCCATATTCTTGCCGTCGCGACATGCACAATATGAAAGAATTCAAAGGAGAAAACAAACGCCATAATTGAAAAAGAGTAAAATTACGAAAAACAAATGGGATAATGTCAGCAATGAACCAACAACAGTTTTAGAACTACATGCTCCTGGTTTTGAGTAGACACTTGAAAAATGTTTAAAATGTTTGTGAGCACCCGGGCAATCCTCCCTAAGTTTGTCTTTAAAATCTTGCTAAGCAAGGAGGTCCAGAATAAAGTAAGGTTTAAATTACTACATTCGTAACCTATCAACATGTTCTCTTCCTAATGTGCATGTAATATTTGCGACTGCACGTGAATCAGAAATCTATTCGTTGTGTCATCAACTTTTTTAAGGGTGTTGCTAAACGACGGAAACGGGAAAAGGAACGGAAACGGAAAGAACGGAATTTAAGGGGGGAAATAAAGAGCTATGAAAATCAATAGATCTTGTGTTGTTGTTAATTTTTGCTATTACAGGTTTTATCTATTTACCATATATTTCAATATAACAGGCGAACATGCAAGTAAGAAAATTCGTCATATAAGATCGATAACTCCTGTAAGAAGTCATTTGACTGTTTTTACGTGAATGGACATTAGGTATAGCTCAACATTCTTATAAAATTGAGAATGAAAACGGGGAATATGTCAAAGAGGCAACAACCCTTCCAATGAGCAGACAACATCCGAAGTTCACTAATAGGTTGTCAATGCAGCGAGAAAATCCCGCACCCGGAGGTGTTATCAGCTGACCCCTAAATAAAATTATGTGCTAGTTCAGTGAAAACGGGCGTCACACTAAACTCCAGAAAATATAAATGGGATTAAATTTTGAAAAAATATACAAGACTAACAGAGGCCAGAGGTTCCTGACTTGGGTCAGGCGCAAAACTTCGACGGGGTTAAACACGTTTTGTGAGATCCCAACTCTCCCCATATACTTCTAGCCAATGTAGAATAAAAAAAAAAGGCATATGAAGCATAAACACAGTAAAACTCATTTTAAAAGAAGTCCGAGTCCGATGTAAGTTTTGACATGTTTTTTCACATCAGGTTTTCGTTATTTATAGCGCTTCTTGATAGACAGAAATTGCATGTTATCCCTATGTTTTGATTAAAGCCATGTCGGCTAAATTGACTGACAGACAGGATTATCCAATACAGTTTGTACAGTGGATTCCATTGAATGTCTATTCAAAGTTAATATCTTTGCTTGTTAGCTGAAGTCATTGTTAGGTTAGGTAAACTATCCTTCTTTAAGAATAGACTAGTCCGACAGAAGACCAATCTATCTGTCTGTTGGACTATGCTACTTTGAAAGAAGGTACTAGTATATCTGACCTAATAATGACTTCACGGTACCATACCTGTCAACTGACCCGTATTTTGCGGGTGTGACCCGAGATTTTAACAATTCTGAGGGATCACCCGGGACACCCGCCGGGTCACTGAATAACCCGGGAATTCCGAAAATGACCCGATTTCACCTGGATTTCTAACCCTAGAGAATGATTCATAAGTGATTTTTCTTTGAAATACCGGCAAATTCGTAATTCTTTCATCAACAGAAGTTCAGCCAACTGTGTAGACTGTCAAATTAAGTAACCCATCAAGTGCATGGCTTCACTTGACAGCTTTGGTGTCAAACACACTATTAATTAACACCAATTACCTTAGCTTCAGGTCGTAAATAAATTTCACTGTTGTCACGTTTTACAAACATTTTTCAACTGAGTTACTTCCCCTTTTTTGTCACCATTCAAAATTGTTCCTTATATTTACGTTTTTTGGGGTAAAAAAGATCAAATCTACTACAAATAGAATTTAAATACATATTGAAATATAACTTTTCATTAAATTCATACCTTAATACAATTATAAAAAAAAAGTTGAAAATTATTTTTTTCATCTATACTTCCTAAATTGTCATTTCATAAAATATGATTATATTAGTCCAGTTCATTTTAGAGATGGCATACATCTTAAAGGTTATGGTATTGCAATACTTGTTAGTTGTATGAAAAGGGTAATTAATCCTTTAATAGGTGTAAAATCAGGGGATAGAAGAGATCAGAATACACATGCATCTGATTATAGAAAAGTAACAAATTATGGTCAGAAAGGTGTACAATATATGCAAAAAAATTATCAGTCAAACACTGGTAATTATATGAAAAAAGATCAATTTAATAATTACTATGGTCAAAATCAAAACATGTTTTCACAAAGTAATCATTCTAATAACTATAGGAAAGATCAAGTTGAGGGTAATGGAAACAGAGATAGAATGCTCGAAATGATGGAATATATGCTCCAAGAAATGAGAAATATGAGGTAAAAAGCACAAAAAAATAAGTAATATCAAATGTACATGTAGGTACACTTTAGAATTTGCATTTTAGAATGTAAATATTCAAGTTTTGATAAGAAAATTTTAGTCAAAATAATAAAATGGATCAACTAGTATTATCACAACAATAAGATGATAAAAAAAAAACCAATATTTTCTTTTGCATGTAATGAGATAAAAAATGCTTATTTTGAATATACATTGTAAATGCATGTAAGTGATGGGTGTTTCAGAAAAAAACATATTAGTGTCATGATGAAAGGTAGAAATATCTGTATGTATATTTTTTGAGGTGATTTATTATGTTAAAGTTAGTTTTACAGAATACTTGTAAGATTCAGTTAATTTTTAGTTATACAGAACACTTGTAATATTCATTTTAACAATGAAAAGAGTTATTTCCCTTAGACTGTTGTATTTTTAGCAGTCATGGATAATAGTAAAAAAAATTAATGTATTTTGGAACTATGATTATTGTTTAATCTATCATGTTTATAGAAACATTAACCAAACTGTGTAATTATAATAGAAGGTTTTCAGGCTAACAAAAAGGTTTATTATACAATTGACAATAGCAAATATTAAAAAATGAACAGAATTCATAAAAAATTGTCAATTTCCTCATGGAATGTACATGGCCTTGGGGATAAAATGAAAGACCCAATGTTTCTGGATTTTTTAAATAAAGATATAAATATATTGTTAGAAACCTGGAAGGGGGGGTCAGAAGATTTTAAAACTGAAGGCTATAACATTATCTCTAAAGTACGCAAGAAAACAAAAAAAGCCAAAAGACATAGTGGAGGCATTATAGTCATGATTAAAAAACAATTTTACAAGGGGATTTCTTATCTTAAAGATGCTACGTCATCCCAGAATAGATTATGGTTAAAGCTTGACAAGTATTTCTTTGGACTTAAACAAGATTTATATCTTTGTGCTGTTTATATTCCCCCTTTTTCATCAGCACATTATGATAGTGACTTGGAAAATCTTGAAAATGAAATTAGTTCATTTTCTATTGAAGGACAAATTATTTTAATAGGGGATTTTAATTCTAGGACTGCAATGAAAGCAGATTACATAGAAAATGACTCAGATGAAATAAATAATTTTGATGGTATTGACCTTCTTCCAGAGAGCTATATAACTGATATTGATATCAGAAGAGTAAACCAAGATAGCACTTTGAATACATTGGGGAATAAATTACTTGAATTATGTTCGTCCTCAAGGCTTCGTATACTTAATGGTCGTTTTTTGGGAGATTCCCTGGGATATTTTACTTATATGTGTAATACTGGGTTCAGTACAGTTGATTATGCTATTGCAAGTGAGAGTCTCCTGCCTGAGGTAAAATACTTTAAAACAAATGACTTTACATATTTATCAGATCATGTTCAAATAAACTTATATATGAATTGTTCTATTATATCAGATACATGTATGAAGAAATGTTTAGATGAGAAGAGATGGCATTTGATAAAATCATACAAATGGACAGAATTGTCATCTTCAAAATTAATTGATGTTCTATCAACAGAAAATGTTAAAAAGGAAATTTTAGATTTAGAGATGGAACATTTTGATAGCAATAAACTAGGCGTTGATGGTGCAACTGAAAAACTAAACAAAATTTTACAAACTATTGCAGAAAATACATGTAAAGTCATATCTAAACCAACAAAAAAGAAAAAGAAAAAAATTAAACAAGTATGGTCAGATAATGTAGTATATGAAACAAAAAGACAAATAAACTATTTAGGAAATAAAATCAAGAATAACTTAAATGACAAAAGTTTAAAATCTAAATATTTTGAATTATGTAAAAAACTAAAAAAAATGATTAAACAGAAAAAATTTGAATATCACCAAAAACTTTATAAATCACTTTCAGATAATTTAAAAAATAATCCAAAAGAATACTGGAATGTTCTAAAGGCAATAAAAAAGAAACCAAATATTGAAGAAGATATTCCTGAAATTTTAATGAATGAAAATAAAATCATAAAACATTTTCAGGATCAGGGTACACCAGCCTCATATGATAAATCCTTTGTAAATAAACTGGAACTGAACTAAACATTATAGAAGATAATATTGAATTGAATATGGAAACTGATGCACCAATTACATTTGCTGAAGTAAAACTGGTCATTTCAAACCTTAAAGTAAACAAATCAGCAGGTCCAGATAGAATTGTGAATGAAATACTGAAACACTCACAACCTGTGATAATTAATTCTATTGTAAAAGTTTTTAATTTGATTTTAAAGACAGGTAATTATCCAGATTCTTGGAAATTATCTTTCATGATCCCTTTACATAAAAAAGGTGACAAGTTAGACCCTAATAATTATAGAGGCATTTCTCTTATAAGTAATCTACCAAAAATTTTTAATGCCATATTAAATAATAGGCTAATCAAGATTGTTGACAAACAATTAAGTGATTGTCAGTTTGGTTTCAGAGAAAATCACAGAACAGCTGATAGCATCTTTTTATTAAAGTCCTTGATTAATAAATATTTACATAAAGAGAAAAAAAAGATTTATGCCTGCTTCATAGATCTGAAAAAGGCTTTTGATTCAGTATGGAGAACTGCTTTACTTTATAAATTATGTAAAATGGGAGTTGGCAAGTCTTTTTATAGAGTTATAAAACAACAATACTTAAATACTAAATCATCTTTAAAATATAAAGATTATGTATCAGAATATTTTAATATTGCTAGAGGGGTTAAACAGGGAGACACACTAAGTCCCACTTTATTTAATGTCTTTATAAATGATATTGTAAAAAATTTTGAGGGAAATGATTCAAGTCCCCTTAAACTTATAAATAGTAAGGTAGGATGCCTTCTTTTTGCGGATGATCTTTTAATCCTGTCAGAATCAAAAGAGGGTCTACAAAACAGTTTAAATAACGTTAAATTATATTGTAACAAATGGCAACTCTCTTTGAATACAAACAAAACTAAATCCATGATTTTTAGTCAGTCAAAACATAAAAGTGAAACATCACATATTTACTATGAGAATAAAGCCATAGAGAGTGTAACAGAATATTCATTTTTGGGAATGTTGATAAAATGTAATGGAAATTTATCACAAAGTACTTTAGAGCTGACAAAAAAAGCAAAAAAAGTATTTTTTGCAATAAAATCATATACTAAATCATTGAATAATCTACCTATAAAAGTAGCAAATAATCTTTTTGATTCTTTAGTAAAACCAATTATGACCTATAATTCAGAAGTAACATATTTGGATACATATATTTCTTTTCATCGAGCCAAAAGCAGAGCCTTAACTTCAGGAAAAGAAATTAATCAACTTGATTTTATAGACAAAACCCCTATAGAAAATATGCATCTTAAATTTTGTAAATCTACTCTAGGGATAAGAAAAAATGCATCCAATTTAGGAGCAAGAGTTGAATTAGGAAGATTGCCTATAGAATGTTTTATTAAAACACAAACCCTTTTATATTTAGCTAGACTATATAATAATAATATTAATCCATTGTTAAAGGAAGCTTTTTCTCTAGCACAGTCTCTAGATTTGACAGGAACTTACTCATGGTATACATATGCTAAAAATATTGTTAAAGAGACTAACGTTGACCTTAATATTCTTTCTACTTGTAAGGACATAAAAGATGTAAATAAAATAAAAAACGATATAAAGTTAAAAATGAAAAATAGATATGAAGATTTAATTCAAAATAAATTTCAAAACATCGATGATAAAAGTAAATTTTTTCTCTATAAAAAACTTAAAAAAGATTACAAACTAGAATATTATCTAAATACATCTAATTTTCAGATAAGGAGATTAATCACTAAATTTAGAATAAGTGATCACTCCCTCTTGATTGAAAAGGGGAGATATTTTAAAATCCCAAGAGAGGAACGTCTTTGCCATAAATGTAAAATACTAGAGGATGAGAAACATTTTTTACTATATTGTGAGTATAATAAAACTCTAAGAAATGAATTTTTTCATCACATATGTACAGAAAATAATAACTTTAATAATTTAAATGAAGAAGAAAAAATTCATTATTTACTAAATCCATCATCGCCTTTACAAACAAATAAGTTAGGATCCTTCTTGAAAAAGTCATTAGAACTGAGGGCAGGGGACTCTTAACAACTTGTTTGTTGTTATAAATTTTAATGCTGTTGATATTTTGTATGTTTAATATGTATGTATATATGTTTATTGTGTTTATTGTATTAATATATGTTGGTCACAAACTGTAAAGTTTATATGACAATAAAATATTTGATTTGATTTGATTTGATTTAACTGTTTCACTTTATTTTACTATACTCTAATTATGAAAGGGAAGAAGAGCAGCTGATGACAGTGACAACCTTTTAAAATTAATAAAAAATATAGCCAGTCACAACTTAACTAACTTAAGGATGAAATACTAGACATATAGATCAATAAAAAATGTCAATAATTACTTTAACCAAAAGAAGAGGAGAAAGTGTCACAAAGTTATCAAAAGCCTTTCAAAGTGCAATGACATAATGATTAATAAAGTGAACATGTTTTGGAAACTTTTCTTTGAATTATAAAAAAATGTCCCCTAATTACTGAAATTCAGCTGGAAAAAGTTCGTACGCGTTATGACCTGAGATTTCATTCTTCAATGCAGGTCATGACCTGCATTTTCATCGTCACAGGTTGACAGGTATGCGGTACAGCTAACCAGCAAGCTAACCAAAGATATTACCTTTTGCTACGCACTCAATGGAATCAGCTGTAAAGAAGATACACCAGTGGTAATTGTTGCAAAGTTAAACCAAAACTATCAGGCAACTCCCCGAAAGACATATGTTCAATTACATTTGGTCTAGTAGTTTCAGAGACTGAGAAATTTTGTAAATTAAGTTAACAAAGACGAAATCGGACGACGAGCGCAAAGAGACTCACTTTGCAGGGCCAGGTCAGATGAAAAGAACTCTCTCAAAGTATAACACTAAAGACTAAAGCCGGTCTTAGTACCAGCAGAAAACGAATATGACAGAGCAAAAACATTGAATTAACATTTCACTAGTATAATTATATCAACTAAGAAGACATCAACTGAATATGTACCACTAAATAAACCGTTACATCCAAAATGGAAAGACATAATAACTTAAGTATGGGCGATAACAAAATTAGAACATGGATTCAGTATATAAAAGTTTGAGGGCCAGAAGAAACAGGCCATAGTATGTAAAAAAATAGACCTAAAAATATAAAATGAATTAGCAGCTATCATAGTATTATTCACCAATTTTCAACAATCATCAATACCAGCTTGATACCTGATGAATGGAAAACAGGAGACATTTGTGCATTTCCGCAAATTGAGTATCTCAAACATGCATTCTCTGCAAGATGACGAAGCATATAGTATAGTCCAACATAATGTGTTACCGTCTAGATTATTATAATAATGCTTTACGTTTTAGATGCATGATTCTTTTCTTAGTTGTAAATGGCTTTGAAATAGCTGTCAGTTAACTGCTAGTACTCTCAGATCTGTACTTAGTGTGTTTTTTTTTTTTTTTTTTTTTTTTTTTGTTATTGGGATGTACAAGTACCCGGCCAAGTCCAATTGTATTTGTGTCAATCTGAGGAGTTACGCCATTTCAACAGATTTTTATAGTAAGTTCGTTCTTATGTTGTAATGTTATACCACTGTCCCAGGGTTATGAAAAGCAAGAACACGTTTAGATAATTGATTTAATGTTAAGGTTAAAAAGAAATGCATCGTTTGAATCAACAAACGACGAACGCCAAACTGTAGACGCATTTGCAGCGAGTATATAGTTTGTCAAAGTTTATGCAACTTGCAAAAGAATGTTAGAAACAAAAAATCAAAACATGTGCTCGCTGAACAGTTTGTTTCGTTACTGTTAGAAAGAAATTCGCACCAAATAAAAAAAAATATTTGTCTTTCTTTTCATATTTGTGTGAAATTATGTCAAAAGTTCGAATGAAAAAAAAATATTTGAAAAATCCGCCGGTGCCAAAATTGCAGGATTATCTTCCTTTCCGGAACATCTGAGATCATCCTAGGTTTAGATCATCCCAGGTTTTTACGTGTTGCAAAGTTTTTAGTTCTCTATATTATGTGGACTGCTGTTTGTCTTCTCGTCGGTTACCATTTTTCGCTATGGCTGTGTCGGTTTGTTTTTTTACCTTCGAGTTTGATTGTTCCTTTGGTGTCTTTTGCCTCTCTTTTAAAATGTTACCTCTCCTTATAAAAGGAAAGACACTTACTGTACATGGAGTAATTTTTATGCGGTTAAAAATAATGTTGCCAATATGTATTTGCAGAAGCAGAGTTATGAGAGTTAATCAAATCTGCACACACTTACAGAGAATCGTGTAGCAGTCATGTGTTCTCGTGTATGGCCGAGAAGTGATCGAAGAGTGGTCGAATGAGGCCGAGAAGTGATCGGGTATTGGTCGAGTTGGTCTGGGATAAAATAATTATACAAGTCGCAGTGATATGGAAGCGATCGGGCAATGGTCGAGCTAATCTGGAAATGATCGGACATTAGTCGAGCAAAGGTCGAAATGATCGGTAAATTTTTTGTATTCCGACCAAACTCGATCTCTACACGATCCTTTCCCGATCAAGTCCACCGTTACTCGACGAATTCTCGATCTCTTCTCGAGTGAATTAATGCTTCTCGATCCTTCCTCGAATGTTTTTGACATGTCAAAAACTATCGGGTAGAAATTCAGATCGATGACAAGCAAGGTAGACTAGTTTTCTCGTTTGAATTGTTTTACCTTGTCATTTCGGGGTCTTTGATAGCTGACTATGCGGTATGGGCTTTGCTCATTGTTGAAGGCCGTACGATGACATATAGTTCTTAATTTCTGTGTCATTTTGGTCTCTAGTAAACAGTTGTCTCATTAACAATCATACCGCATCTTCTTTTTTATATTCAAACCAAGTAAGATTGCTTTGGATAAACACCGCAATTTGAATGCCATAATGGTTGCCTAAACGGACCGTCAGAAGTAACAAAGCGGATCTTAACTATTAATTTAATATCAAACAGAAAACAATATATGTGCAGAAAAGATGGTAAACCGCAAACTTATGAGTTGCAAAAATTGGCACACCATATTTTCTCTTTTCCCTCAATTTTCTTTTTCTGTTTTTCTATTTTTTATGTTATAATTAATATTAATGTAATGATAAAGGGTTTTCATGTTTATATTTGGTTAAATATTGGCTTTTTCCATACATACTGTGTATTGTTATATAGAAATTAATTCGAATATGCCTTATTTTGTAAATTACGGATAATATTTACAATGGTAATAATTAAATGGTAATATAAGCTGATCGTGAAAAAGATACCACTACCCCTCGCGGTTCGTGTTAACCTTCTTACAAACCAACACTTAACCATTGCATCTACTTTATAGATTACAACTTGTAGTATTGATTTTCACTTTCTAAAAATATATGAAGGGGCTCTCTTAAGCTAATAAAGATTAAATACAATGTCAATGTGTTTTAAACTTTTGTATTTATGTATAGTTTAAAGAAAGTCAATTTGTCAGATAAGCGAACTAGCAGGGTTTTTTTCACCAGGAAGTAGGTATAAAAATTTAGTGTGTATACTAGTCAAACATCTTGACGTCGTTCATATTCTTTTCTTGAGAGCTTGAAGGTATTGTAAAATTTATTTAAAAATTTAAAAAGTGTAAAAAAGTGTAAAGTGTATAAATCAATGATATACATGTATACACATTCAAGGAGTTTGTACATTTTTAATAAAGGAGATAGTAAGCCGTTTACTAATATTTACATGCATTGTTTAATTATTACCTCATGCAAACCTCCTTTTTTTTTTTATAAAAACTTAAGTTATAAGAGGATACTATAAGCCAAGACTGAATCAAACAAAGTCATCTTGATGAAGCAATGGAAAAAAAAAATCATATTTCAAAGGAAAATTAAACGAACTAAAGGTAGGGAAGCGTTAATGCAAGCAACTCAAATTCGTCCAAAGATGATAGGATGAATGGTTGTTTAACGTCCAATCAGAAAATGCATAGTCAGGACGAGAAAATGAAAATGTTAGTGCGATATGCATATGAACCATCAACACAGTCTACACGATTACATACATTCAGTATGGAGGTAAGTTACCCTACACAGACACATTATTTTAACTTCGAGCTGAACATGCAGTCTTTGCTCTTACTCCTGAATGTCGCGTGCCTAGCGGAGATGCAGCAAATATCAATTCAACAATCCTTGATTGGACCCGACCTGCTACCACGTGGCATTCGATGTGGTTATATTTTCGTTTAAGGATTTGAATAATTCCAAAGCAAACCGTAGTCGATGTATATGTACATGTAGTTAAGTTAGTTTTGTTGTGTTGTACATTTTCGGATCGAGGTGTTAGTTGTTAGCAGTGGCTGTGGTCTGTTGTTCTGTATAGTAATTAAGGGTGGTTTTTGTAATTAGATTTAAATGATATTAAAAAGAGAAATCAGCCTTCTTCTTTAAAAGAGTTCAGCTTAATTTGAAATATAAAAATGAGAATGAAAATTGTGAATGTGTCAAAGGGAAAACAACGCGACCAATGAGCGGGAAACAGCCGCAGGCCACTATAAATGGGTTTTTGGTACAGCGAGAAAATCCCGCACCCGTATAAACGTCATTGTGACGAAAGTATAAATATACTATTTTAGGTGAAAAGCTAAGGAAAGTCCTGAGTTCACGACAATAAAATATAAGCTTTACCGTGAAGTCATTGGCAAAAGGTCTCGTGAATTTTGTATTTTTATAGGACAGACTTCATTGTATTGTATATTAACCTTAATATGTTCATTGCAATAAAGAAATTAGAATGACTATGCTGGTATATTAAAGAAAAATCACTGTAATTTTTATGCCACTACTCAAAATAAAAAAAAAGATACGGAAAAATCTCGTCGCTGGATCCAGTTCTTAAACCTTACATGATCGAAACAGTCAATAGCAGGAAAGCTGCATTCATTAATATAACATTTTATTATAACTATAATAGAATAATAAACAATATGATCAATCTTATATATTTCTATTTATAGACATATTTATTTTTCTTTTAATTTAGTTTTTACTTATGTTTCCACTTATACAGATTAAGATGCTACATGTACCAATCATTTGCCTGTTATTGTTCTCTAAAACAGTATTTGGAAGTGTTCCAATGTCCGAGTTCTTTTCTTTTGGGGAAGATGTAAATGATACCATGCTTTATCCAAACGATGACGGGTCTTCAACGGTTCAGAATATATCAACTACATTTGAGTTCTTCTCTGTACATAGAAAACAGCTCTTTGTAAGTCGTACAACTAAGTTTTTAATTCTGAGGCAATTTTTTAAAATACATGAATATGTTTCACAAAACTGAAGCCAATTTCCAACTATCCGTGTCAGACCAAAGGACGAACATTTTATTAATATAGCATTTATGTTTCACTGTACAACCTCCAATATTACACATAATTCATACAGTATAGGAATTTCTAAAAGGAACTCGCCTAGTCCAGATCAAAAATTCTTCGAATGAGAAAAATGATTGCCTTATAATTCATGTTAAAAATCAAAATAGGAGAGAACAAAAGACATTCAGCAAAGCAACGACAACCATTTAGGCTTAATTTGACAGACATTTATGAAATGTGACGATCATCAATATGTTTGTAAACGCTCAACCCGCCCATCCGCTTGCTCCGCACAGGCAGTTATATCATGACTTATAAAAATCGAGTTCAGAACGTGATTGATATACATAATAGAAGCCAGCTCCTTTATATAACAAACACATACAATTAAAGCAGTCAATAATAAATTGGGTTTTATATACTTCTTTCATACTTCTCTAAATTTATTACACCAAAAGTAAAATCGGCTTCATGCTCAACAGAATAACAGACACTTAATGTGTCACTTTGTTTCACAAATTTCAATTTTTAGTTGTGCATGCAAGAAAACGTACAATATTAATTATAATTCCATGCCGTTTTTAATTACAATGTTAAAAAACTACAATGTATGTAACATTTAGGAGATTTGTGAAAAAAAGTTTTCCGATGAATAATGTCCTTTGAAAGCCAATGTATTAATGTATTTCCTTCTTTTTGTAGTATGTTTTCCACAATACAATTTACATGTGTTAGTAACAATAGAAATATAACGCTAAATATCTTCATTTAAAAAAAATTCAAGCCGACAATACGTACCTACATGTACTTATTTGAAAGTTGGTCAACCATTCTAAGATTTTAAAGATTTTTTGGGACATTGCCTTCAAATTTTAAAACATGTCGGAGCTTTTCGTTTTTCCCATTTTACATAAAGAAATTGTCAGTTTGGTTGATTATAAAAAAAATATTTCTAGGTGAATACAAACGGACTATTATCGTTTTTCCAATCGATAAGAAAATATACATCAGAAGAGTTTCCTAAAATAGGCGAAAGAATAGTACTTGCTCCTTTCTGGGCTGATATAGATACTAGAAGGTGTGGTTCAACATGCAGTATATGGTATAGAGAATCAACAGAGTTAGTCGACATCAGCAAAGCAACCTCAGAGATCCGGTACTTTTTTCCTGTAATGAAGCATTTTAACGCAAGCTGGACTTATATTGCTACTTGGATTAATGTGCCATTCTTCGGAGCCTCATCTTTGGGCATGAACAAGGTATGATCCCATTACGTATTAAGCAAAAGGGCAACCATTGTTAGTTGGGGTTTGGGCGGAATCAAGAAGATTGTTGTAATTAATGTTACAGCACAAAACAATGATTGAATGTTAATGGCCCTTCTCAAGTCACCCCATTAAGAACATCAGATCGTTTTCCCTTCATCTGAAACATTATTACCGTATGATCTCCAAGGAAACATACAATGGAAAGGCTAAGATTTGTTTACAGATGTAATAGGCTTTGAGTCGAATGTTTTGGGTTTTTTTTAATGAACTTCTACCTTTTTTTCTGTTTCTTAATTCAGCAATATTAAGCAATCGATAACTAGTTTTTGATATGACACTTTTGTGCTTAGTTTTACCGTCAAATTTGAAAAATGACTGATCTCTTTTTTTAATGATGAAATAATAAAAATATTTACAACAGAATACAAACAGCATTTGATTCAAACTTTGATGACTAATACTATTGGTATTCATAAAAAGAAAAACGCATTGCAATCATTTCATCCGTAACAAAGTTGACAAAAGTTACTTCTTGTTGATCAATGGTCAACAAATTAAAAAAACCGGATAGATAAGATACGTGCTCAACTTGAGGTAACTTCTGTCAATTTTGTAACAGATGAAATGATTAAAATGTGTTTGAGGAACAGGGAAGAATTCTTAGAAACTTCTGGAAGAACTAACGTTGTAAAAGCAGCCTAAACAACAGCTCAAGACAGACTAAAGCTGTACAGATATTTAGACATGCTAAGAGATCGCGTATTATATGCTGATACAGATTCTGTAATATTTACAGCTAAACAGGGCGAATGGGAACTTTTTACCTGAAGAGACCGGGATTACTACTAGTATCTACTGGGGTACAGAAATGAAATCCCCTAGATCTAAGTCTCTTGCAGGGAAAGGTTGATATCCCTTCCAATCATTCACAGTCCAAAATCTCCTGCTCACTGTTTTGCAAATAAAACTTCTTACACTCACTTTGTTCATTGTTAAATTTGCTATCCCCATTAATATAATGAAATATTTGCCACTGGACGTTTAAAAAGGAAGAAAAAGTTTTTGAACTTATTAGTTGTCTTTTGGTTTTTTTCTTCAGAGAAATACGTTTCAAGCTGTTTTAATTACAGACAACAAAAGTACATTTGTAATTTACAACTACAATAAGATAGAATGGACCACAGGGACGTCTAGTCAAGGCAATGCTGATACCGGACTTGATGGAATACCTGCTCAGGTATAGTAAGTTTTATCTGATAGAAGTTTTAAACTATTCGACAAGTGAAAATTCTGTAGCCACGAAAAAAAACTTGTATATAGTACAAATTACAATTTAAGGATGTTTGCTTGTCATGTTTTGGAATTTTTGTCAGATTTTCGAAATCCTCTGGTTTTATCCATTTGAATGCCTTAAAAATGTTTGCCCACGGACCCCCATTTTGCTTTATATAACTCTTTTACATATAAGCCATTTGTAAAAGTCTTATAAAATCTTATTTTTTAATAGTTTTTGTGAACTTTAACTGGTAAATGATAAAGCTATGAAAAATCAAGAGAGAACATTTTCCCGCCAAAATTCCAATGGCTAATATTTCGAAAACAAGCACATTGACCCCTATATTTTTTTTTTTTTTGATTCCTCAATTAATCCCCTATCAATATATACTAGAGTTATGGAAATCTATTTAATTTGAAACTGAGTAGCAAACTTCCTAAATACAAATGTAGTAAAGACCAACTTTGTGACAGGAAAGAACAGTTAGTCTTTATCTTAATATAAATTATTTAGCATTAAAAAGAAAGCCAAAATCCAATAACTTTATTCAGTTGCTTGTATAATCTATTGGTGTGGTTATTCAAGGATATAATAGAATGCTAAAGCAATGTGAAATTTTGTTTCTCATCGCATACCAAGTAATTCCCTCTAGACGTACTACAAAAATCGTTCATCATATTTACATTCGATTTGGTACCAAGCGAAATGAAAATCTCACCCTGAAAAATGTTCAGTATAACTGCTTTGTTTTGATTTATTTTTGTTTTGGTGTTGTCCTTTTTCTAATGATATAAACACAATTATTGAAGTTTTGTCCTGAAATTTCCTATTTTCTTCAACAAAATTTGTCAAAATAAGATAAGAAACACCGATTACGAATTGTTCAATTGCAAGTGAATAATTGACCTCATTGAGTCTGTATTCATGTGACCATCAATTTAATAAAATGATATTTTTTTCACCACAGCGAGACGCATTGCAGGGTACATAAAATATCGCATGTTTATTTCTTTGTCTGTCCTTCCGGTCCTGCTGGTTAATTAGGTTTTTCACGTGACTGTACAATTCTTGCTAAATTTCTATAAAAGTGATATCGTATGGACACGTTGGAAAATCAGTGCATATCAACTATTCTTTAAAAGAATTATGCCAGGAAATATTAATTATATTAGAAATTGCATGGTATTTGTTGTTATTCCGTCATTTCTCCAATATATTTGTAAAAATAAAATGAACAAAATAAACAGCTGCGCTACGAGCGCATGATACGCCCGTCGTCTTATAAAAGAAACCATAATACATGTTTTTTAAACAACATGGGGTTGTACAGGAAGTCATGCTAAGTATACTCATTCCTTATTCTTGCGTAAAATGAAGTTTATATCACAACCTGTTTTCTGTGATACCAAATTGAAGCTCAATAAAAATTCAAGAACTCAAAAATGAATTAAAGAATCATCACAAAAAAGTATACAGATCTTAAGACTAATTTAACTAACGAGTATGTGAAATTTTATGCAATAATTATAAATAGTTTCTGAGATACGGCACGACATGTGAAAAAAACTCAATAACTCTTAAATTAAATTTGAATCATCCTCAAAAAGTATACAGATCTTCAGATTAATATAACTGAGAAGTGTGTAAAGTTTTAAGCAATAATCATTAATCGTTTTTTAGATACGGCGCGAACTGTGAAAAAAACACCCCCCTGTTTTAGTTATAAAGTCCTGTAACTCAAAAAGTTCACCAAAAAGCTTACAGATCGTTTGACCATCAGGAAAACATCATGTTAAGTTTAATGAAATTAGGATATTAAAGAACCTTATTGAGCGCGCTCACATACCCACGTCCCAACATTGTCACTGGAAAAAAAAATAACTGTATTAAAAAAATTGTATAAGAAAAAAAAATGAATCACAATTTCCTGTCAATATGCACATCTGCATAGTATGTCCTTATTATGTAAACAGGTTTCATGAAATTCTGTTGTGTGGTTTCAGAGGAGTTGCAGTAGTATCATTGAAGCAAATTAGTTCAAAGGGGTGTAACTCTAGAAAAAAAATGTAATTTCCTGTCCATATGCACATCTACGTATGTCCTTACTATCCAACAAGGTTTCATGAAATTCTTATGTGTGGTTTGAGAGGAGTTGCGAGGACAAGAAACAACTGACGGACTGACGGACAGACAGACAGACGGGTCAACACATTATACCCTCAGCAACTTCGTTGCGTAAGGTATAAATATGCTGTAACAAAGTAACGACGGACAGACGGACGCCGGACATTTGTATACCATATTACATCCTGTCAAAATTTTTACGGGCGTATAAAAATATTGGCTATTGCCTTTTCTTAGATAAAGTACGTGCTATGTGGAGGAAATAGGAACTTTGATCTTTTATTAAAGTTGTATATTGTTAATATTAGCGGCATACCATTATTTTTTTAACATAAATAAATTGAATAAATTGTTCAGTTAGGAAGTTTACTTCTTGGTGTAACTAAATTTTCGGTATTAGTTTTTAATATCATTGGTTTTCTGTGCTGTAATAAAATGACAGAACATCGATCCGGACCAAATCATAGATGATAAAGGATAATAAAATGATAATTGGCATGCATTATATTAGTAAGACCAAAATGGTCAGTCGTCTTGAGATTGCTCAGTGACGCTCACTATAAAATATTTGTTGAAAATCTCACAGAAACAGTAATGTGTTTTATTTCTTATGATTTTATTCTCTGTTAGAATCAAATGCACTAATATTAATGGTGTAGACGTTAGCATTAGAATTAGAAATTGGAGCATCGTAAAATCCACAATACATTTCTTATTACGGAAATTACACGCATTACGTCCCGCGAAAAGTGACGTTTTGCGGGAATTCAAACGCTTAACGTCGCGCCAAGAGTTAACTTCCTTGAAACTGTATCGGATGCGTGTTCAGTTATCAACAGGAAAAGAATGTTAAATTTGAAAATGAAACAAGATTAAACCATTTGAATGAAAGAGGGGCGAAAGATACCTGAGTGACATCAAAATTTATCATGACTAAAAAAGAAAGAAAAACAAACAGACAAATAATAGAACACAACATAGAAAACTAAAGAATTAGCAACACGAACCCCTCAAAAACTGTAGGTGATATCAGGTGCTCCGGAAATGTAGACAGATGCTGCTCCACATGTGGCAACTGTCATGTTGCTTATGTAATTGCAAATCCGGTTAATAGTCTAATTCGGTAGGTCACTGTCGGGAAAAGGGAACGGGATTGTAGTTACGACATAAGGAACATATCCGATGTCATCTGTGAAAAGAATATTCCATAATGGTCAACACACTTGTAATGGTGTCCGTAAATTTACGATAGGGGGCTACAATTTCAGCACTTTGTACTCTTGGTTTAATAGATTCCTTGTGAGCAGCAATCCTCTATATCGGAAATGCAAGGCCGGGAATATCGTATCAATTGGAAGATATATATGTATCTTACCTCCTATACATTGCTAGCTATATGATTGGTTAAAGCATCCGCCTGGAGACAGCATATATTCCATATTAGGTAAGAATGGAGGCGGGGCTTATTTCAAACACGGTTAGTAGTGGTGTTACGTCCCTTTATAAAAACAAAACGGTACTGAGAAAAAATCTTAAAGGTTTCAATAGACGAAGACATTGATGATTACGATGGAAATAAATTCATAAAACACATTTAAATTTTGGGTCCTCAATGGTCTTCAACTTTGTACTTGTTTGGCTTAATAACTTTTTTAAAGATTGGAGGAGTCCTTTTCATTTTTCATACCAAGTTGTGTAGGTGAGTGAGACTTAAACAGACTCATCTGATATACATTACAGCAATTAAGGACTGATCAGAAAATTGGACTATAAAAACTGAAAAATCTAAACACTATTTTTTCTCAGTAATTTAACATGTTTAAGACTTTCAGTTCGATTTGGCCGTTTCAGTCTGATTATTTGTAACTAGTGACAAGTTTTACGTCGTCACTTCGAAAACATTTTTCTGCTTAAAGTTTAATTTAAAATAACTTAAATATTTGTCTCGTAATTGTATGACTTGAAACTCAATAATTGTTAGATACATCGAGGAAAATAGATACACTAAACAATTATGATATATAATCTATAAAAAAGAGTGAAAAAATGGATTCAGAAAAGAAAATGAACTTATAAACAAACTAAAATGTCAAATGTCAGGATCATCACTTATGGAATTCTGCACATCACTTTCAGTTGATCACAAGAAAGTCCAGTATCGTTGCAATTGGTAATACTCGGTGTTTCCTCGCAGACCATGCAAGCTTTTAATACCATATGTACAACAGATTAAAGGTTACAAATAATTTACTCAGTAGCTGTAAGGGGTGGGAGTCTGTGATTGGATCCTTCCTTTTTTTTCGGAAAAATAGAAAATTACGTGAATATTACGGAAAAGGAGACCACAGTTTTTTTTTCTTCTAGAACCCCTCTTTTTGAAATGTCTGGATCCGCACCTGTAATAAATCTACCACGCAAGTACCACGGGTTTGCTATATTATCCAAGTTTGCTGTAGTCTGGATTATCATGAAGCAGATATAGTCTGATAACTTCCCGAATTAAAACAATAGAAACTGAACTATCACTATAGGAAACGATAGAAATGTATGTCGTATATTTACAATTCGATGAATCGTTCTAAAAGTTATTTTTAAATACTGATTTCTTGCTATTGATGTATTACTCTCGATTGGTCCAATAATCTAAAAATCAAATCACGCTTCGTTGACATAAATTGTTAAGATATTATTACCCATTCTGCGTACTGTATCTCGCTTTGGATAACTTACATGTCGCCTTGAATTTGTTTTGTCGACACGACAACATTTTCTCTACCCGCGACAACATTTTTTTCAGAGTAATTACCTTTCCCCAGCGATGCTACTAAAGGTAATAGTAACACAATGGTACCGGCAATCCCTCTGCCTGTCCGTCGGACCGTCCGTTTGTAACACTATTGAATCTGCATCCTTTAAGGGATTCTAAAAATGGCAAATTTATCACACCGAGATATGTCACGTTTTTTTTTCACTTGCCATGATGAACTTCCCAGATAATTTTTCAAACTGCTTTTCTTGGTGGATCATGGAACACACAACACAGATCATTCATTTAAAAAAAAAAAGAAAAGCTGAGTTTTCATTAAGACAACAAAATATGTTGCCTTTTCGTATGTTCAGATGTAAGACAATTGTAAACTCTTACTCGTGGAATACGCTATTTTAATTAGATTTGAACTAAATGGAGAAAGGGAGACAAACACAATTTTAAAACGACCAAGTTAAGGTGTATAACCAACGTCAAAATGTACAATTTTTGATTAATTTACAAGTTAAATGGTCAACGGGAGATAACAATGACCATTTTTTTTAATTGTTAAGTAATGTTACGTTTAAGTACGTCAAAAACCTAAAATTCTCTATGAAGACGAAACGCGCGTCATAATCCTGGTAACTTTGATAACTTATTAAACCTTACAAATTGTTATTGTTGGCATCTGTTTTTGTAGGATCAATGGAAGTAGTTTCTTTATGCTAACAGTATCGAAGAATTGCTCATTTAAATAGGTCACTTGTCTAAATTTCACATGTTAAGATAGTCGTTAAGATAAATTCGTTACATAGTGTGCTAATGAAGTATACGGTATATATGGGATCAGATTCGCTGTCACCCCATATGGAATTTACTGACCCCATATCTAACGTTTAGGTCACTAGCACACTATGTAACTAATAATACTCCGTATGCAGGCGCTGCAGGAATGTTGCTACATAGAAATGGAAAGTTCACAATTGGGACGTTGAATCATCTTTTTTTTGTCGTAAAGTTTTGTTTTCAACCGACCCTCATTGTCAATTTCTATATGTAAGTCAAGATATGAGGCAGATTTAACTGGATTTGTTGTATCCTTTATTTCTAATTCGGTGCGTTCAACATAGTCACCAAATATGAATAATTCAGTAAGAGAACACCGTCTTTATAGGGGAAAGTAAACATGAAGGATATTGAATCGATCAAAAAACACTCATTCTTATACAGTTAAAAACGAAGATTAACATAAATTTTAACCTATAATACGAAAACAAACAAACCTAGGAAACTAAAAACTCGCTATTTTCTTATATCTATATTCATGTTTATATCGTCGGCAGTCTTTTGATGTTACCTCGAAAATTTATTAGATGACGGCTAGAAAAAATACGCACGAAATTCTGATATATATTATCTAGCCTATGTATATTGGTTTTTTTTTAGACTTCTGTAATTTGGATACACGTTTTGTATGTTATAAGTCAAATATGAAAATTTTAGTCAAATCGGTGAACATGAACTTGACAGCGTATGTCCCTTTAAATTATGAGCTATTATATATATTTTCTCTAATTCTATGGAAATATATCCCTTTCCGAACCAATTGTATAAAAAAAAATTAATCAACATGTGGTTGCAAGTGATCTCAGAAGATGATTGGCTGAGTCAAAGGGTCAAAACCTTTCTCAGCTCCATGAATTGATCAAAATGTTCTAACAGGTGTTAATGAAATTGATAACTTCGTGGAAAGTGGAAGGCACTCGAAGGGGATTTTCGTTTAGAAAAGAAGAAAAGAAGAAATATTATCTAATCATTAGAGAAACAGATAATTACATAGTAACGCGTGGATTATCGGATTTATCCAATCGAGATAGTTAAATTATCAATTTTAAAGTCCGAGCCTCGTTTATCAATGTAAAAATCTATATATATCTGCTGATGAAAAAATATATTACATCATACTTTCTATTGTAGGTCAATCTTTTTTTAGGGAAACAAAATGTGAAATAGCATGAAAAAATTATTTTGAAAATATTAAATCCTTTTTTCTTTGTTAATAAATGTACATGTATGTATATATTTAATTTTCCTCTCAGGTTGGATTCAATATGGGTGACGAAATTCACTATTATTCTGTAGAAGGTTCACGACAATCCGAAATTATCAATTTACCTCATCTATCAAACGTCAAATATCCAGGAAAATTTGTATTCCGGGTTGATTTGCAAGACATAGAATCTGCACCAACACCAGGTATTATATCTTGTAGGCAAATAATTTTTAGACGATAAAATAGTACTAATAGCATTTTTAATAACTCCTATAAATCCTATAACGACGAACACATATATAACGGACATAAAATACACACCCAAAGGCACTGTCGTTTTTATTGGATAAAGTTTAAAGTAAATCTTACAAAGATTTTTTTTCTCCAAAAATTAAAATTCTATAGCTCTTAGTTTTGAAAAAAAAACAAATTCGTAAGAAAGTACACAGACACTGTAAGAATTGTCCTAAATTAGAGGTTGAAGTAAGCTGCTTAAGGTAAATAGATATACTTGAACTTGAGTAAGTGCAAATCTCTTTGACAACAGAACAAAGGGCAACGTCATAACACTAATTTTCATTTACTTTTACATGTACCACATATTTGGAATTTGGGATCCGCAATGCTCTTCAACTTTTTACTTGTTTGGCTTTATAATTATTTTTATCTAAGCGTCACTTATGTAGACGCAACGCGCGTCTGGCGTATTAAATCATAAGCCTGGTACCTTTGATAACTATTTACACCACTAGATCGGTGCCACTGCTGGTGGACATTTCGTCCCCGAGGGTATCACAAGCCCAGTAGTCAGCACTTTGCTGTTGACATGATTATCAATTGATGGTCATTTTTTTATAAATATCCTGTTTACAATAATGAATTTTTCGAAACACTAAGGAATTTCTCATCCCAGGCATAGACTACATTAGCCTCATTTGGCACAACTTTTTCTGAATTGTTGAAGCTCAATGCTCTTTAACTTTGTACTTGTTTGTCTCTTTAATAACTATTTTGATCTGAGTCTGACTGATAAGTCTTGTGTAGACTAAACGCGCGTCTGACGTATTAAATTATAAACCTGGTATCTTTGATAACTATGTGCAACTACTAGTAAACGGTTTTTCTTCAAATGTAGCATCTGACTTGCATATCACGTCTTGGTATTTGCATATTTTCGTTGTTAAAATCCCCAAAGTATAAATCATAATGTAATATATTTATCATGTTTTGAACGGATCATGTTCTGCTTTGTTAAGGCAATTGTGGGTTTTTGTGCTGTAAGTACTAGGTTGATGGTTTTAATAACTATAGCATTGAGCGTACTGACACATTCTTATTCCATTCATTACATCGTTCTTAACTTGATGATCTCATATAAATAGACAGCTAAAATGAAAAAAAAAGCGTTTACAAAATTACATGACAGTGAAGATTGTTTTTACTAATTTCTATTTAAGATTGCCGATTTTCTTAGAGCTCTAGTATCCTTAGAAATCGACATAACTTTAAGCTGCGTACGTATATAATACGTATGTGATAACCATTTAAATGTTAATAATCGGAGACACTAATTTGTCTTTCTTTGACCAAAACAAAATAATATATTGGGTGTAAAGTAGACGATCATTTCGACAGGTGGTAGGAAGATTTTTTTCCGGATTGATCAATTGGTTTCTGTTTATTTTGCTCGGCATAATTTTTGCACACATTTGTTTTCTGTAGAGTTTGTGCCAAGTCATTTATTTTAAGACGTTCCTACCAGGCTAAGATATTCATTTTCAAAATTGTCATTTCCCACTCCCTCACACCCCCTCAATAGCTAGTTAAGAATAAAGTTATACAAAAGATGAACCATTTTAAAAAGTGTCGAAGTACTGTGAATATTAGTTCAAAAGAATAGCAAGCTTATTTCAGTTAGCACATCTGAACCTACAATTAAGCAATTCATTTCTATTTTACCGATTATGTCTGTTTTGTTCACGCATCGTTGTAAAAATAACGGAATTTGATGCGACTGTCATAAAAGTGAGAGGTTTAGCGTTATACAACCAGGTTCAATCCATTATTTTCTACATTTGAAAATGCCTGTACCAAGTCAGGAACTTGACAGTGGTTGTCCATGCGTTTAATGTGTTTTATCCTTTGATTTTGACATTTGATTACTCAATAGGGACTTTCCGTTTTAAATTTTCTTCGGAGTTCAGTATTTTTGTGATTTTACTTTTTTCTATTAATCATTTCATCAATCAACACGGAGATAACAGCTATCAAAAAATGTATCTACTGAAAATAAAGGTGTAATATTTATAATACGTATCCTCTTTTTTGTAGATGCTGATCAATGCTTTCTCAAGGCAGCAGATATTTTATTCGTTGTGGATTTATCCTTCAGTTTAGACATAAATGATTTGAAAAACTTAATATCTGATGTTGTATTAAAGCTGCCAATTAATGCTATGGAATGTCAGATTGCAATGAAATCTTTTTCAACATCAGCAAAAACAGAATTTCGTTTCAAAGACCATAAAACCAAAAATGAAATCCTTGGTCATATTGCTAAAATGAGCACAGCAAAAGGAGTTTCAAATCTAAAGGATGCATTGAGTTCTACCACGTAAGTTTGTGAAGAATTAATATGTGTATAATGTGCTAACTACTACATTCATAAAACAGTAAATGTATTACAAAACATACATAATTCTATGGGTTTTTTAGTATGAGTGTTTCCGATGAAGATAAACGAAATTTGTTTAGTGTTATTTTCATTAACTCTAGCAATTTCCGGTGGTCGATATTCTTTGTTGTTGATTTAAGTTCTTTTTAACTTAGTCCAAATAATTATGACGTCTAGGAAGGCTATTGTATAGTTTTGTCTTTGACACCTTGCATCGCAGAAAAGCGTCAAAGCAAAATTTTATAAGAGCCTTCCAAGACGTCATAATTATTTGGACTAATTTTGACTTTGCCTTCATTTAAATGTAATACACAGAAATGATAAAATTTCAATATCTTTTCGAACTTAAGCCTAGTTTATAAGTTAAATATCAGTGTTATCTTAAAACTCAAATTGACCGCTTCAAAGAATCAAAGTTGTATATACAGTAGTATAGCGGTGTTCAAAAGTCACAAATCAATTTAGAAAAAAAAATCCGGGTTACAAATTAAACCATAACCGAGGGAAACACATCAATTATAAGAGGAAAACAAAGGAACAACGGGAACATCGAAGTGTAAAACCGTATTAGCATAAATATAAAATGATAAAGAGATGAGGTATGACTGACAAGGAGATAACTATCTGCCAGAGTCTAAATAAGCCACTGTACAGCAATCAATAAAGCATGTATAGACTACAAAAGGTATGACAAAAAAGTCAAAATAATTTGATATAGAAATTTCTATAGCAATTTTATTTTACTGTCTAGCATCAATGTTAACCAAGCATATTTATCATTAGTCAAATGAGTTAAGGTTAAGTAAGATAATTTGAATTCGAGACGATAAATTCAATCACGTCATAATGACGTTACATTGGTGACCTATCGAAGCAAGCTGTTACGCTGTTTCATCTTCGGAATAAAAATATATGAAAATGAAACAAGAAAGACGAGAACCTTGCGTAAATAAAATCATTGGCACTCAAGTATCAAGAGGATTAATGTTGTTTAAGGGTTGGAGGGATCATATACTTTAATTTGGGAAAGTTTACAGAACTTTGAACGAATCAAGTGTCACTTTTATCAAGGATTTGATACAAATGCTTGCTTTTATGGATTCATTTGTAGAGTTTTATTTTTCAAAATGTTTCAAAATAACAAAAGTCTCAAGTGGAATTCTCGGTGACAAACAAAATTCGTTCTTCATGTTGAAACCTTAATTTTATTGTAACACTATATTCTAGGATAATGTAAATGATATTGTATCTTATTCCGAACGGCGTATACTGACTACAAGGCTGTTATATCAATGTACAGAAAATATCGTACCCGTTGAACAAATAATGATCATCGGTGTGTATCTTGTATTGAACAATAATCCCCAAATAAAAATTTGTGACTAAATCATGACACTGCTTTACAATGTTGAATACAAAATTATTTCTTATTTTCTTATTGACAGGCAAATGTTCTCTTATAACGACGGTTCCAGATTGTATGCTACTCGTTTTATTATAATATTCACTGATGGTATGGCTGCAAGTAGAGAACTTAAAACTCAAGCAGATCATTTACGAAGTTTTTCAAATATGATAGTTGCTACTGTTGGAATTGGTTCGTCCGTAAAACATGATCATCTGGAACTTATTTCTTCAGACTTCAACTCAATACTTCGCCCATCAGCAAATAGTTTTTGGAATTATCTACAATCGTCCCTGGCTGTTCCTGGATGTCTTGGTTAGTATCATAATTTGACATTGTTTCCCTAATATTTTTATTAGCTTGTAAAGATGCTTCATATCTACCAATTGTATGTGCATGCGTTTGTGCTATTTGTTGTACTGATGTTTACACATTAAATATGTATTGATTTTGAATGAGAAACCTAATTTATACCCAAAAAGGTCATACCTAAATAACTGAAATGCACCATATGGTGATTTCGAAAAAGGCACAGAAAATAATTTTCTAAATGTTTTAACCTCACAGAGTTGATGAACTTTTCTGATATTTAAATATTGGTTTAACAACTATAGCATATACAAAGAATCCATGAAAGCAATATTATTTTTCCTTTTGAATCGCTATTAAGATGTATAAAGTTTATTTTAGGATCTACGAAATCCACCAATCAACCACTCATGTTATATATAATTGTGTATACTTTAGTTATATTTTGGTATTTTTAAATGTCAAATATATGGTACAAACTCTTTAAATTAAATATGTATTTGACACTAAGAATATTGTATCTACGTTTTAGCCTGTAAAGTGGATTTTGGTGGTGAGATACGCATTCTGCTTGAGAATTCAGGATCCATAACACATGAAGTCTTCAAAGAAGGAAGACAGTTCATTTATACTTTGATCGAAGAACTCACTTCTTTCAATTTATCGAATGTAAATTCATCAGTGGATATATTCAGTGACAAAGTAACAGAAGCAGTTCTGTTACAAAATATTTCTGGAATGGACTATAAACTCGGTGGACTTTCCATTGTCGAACACACTGAAAATAAAGTCAACCAATCATTGCTAGTACAGCACGTCAAAGATATCGGGATTACTTCATCGTCGAATACTTTCATTATATTTATATCGAATGGCTACTTCCTGGATTCTCATTTAATAGAAAAACTAAAACACTCAGTAAATGAGACATCAATCATAGTATCTGTGGGAATCGGTGAAGACAACAATTGGGACTATGTAGAAGATTTGGCAACCTATGGCTATTTTGTCTATTCTAGTGAAGATGCACATCTTCTAGCACGTTATCTACAAAAGGAAATGAAAACAACGACATGCACATAAATTGCATTAAGCTAATTCATTACAGAGATTACATGTATTACAATTAAAACAATCTCGAGGTTTACCATAACAAAACATGCCCTTTGACGTATTAAGATAATGGTAAGCATCTTGTTTACGCAACCACGCCTTAGAAATTCGATAGAAACTGTTATTTTTGATACTATTCTGGCCTTCCTAGTTTAGTGTTTGATGATGGTGTATGTTTTATTGCAAATTGTTCAGTTTGTCGAACTTTCGAAGTTGAAGAGGCATCTTGTAACAAAAACAACCCAAATATTATCATGATTGTGATGATTAACTATGATTTCAAATAGTCTGAATGACAGAATTTTTACTCTTACGTATTTTGAGATATTTGTCAAAAAAACAATTGTAGACCTCCCATATGTACACTGTTAATGGGAAATGTATGAAACGTATTTAAAATGTACAACTCTTAATAAGTACAATATTCTTTTGAGTCTTTACGATTTTACAAGTTTTTTGTTTCCTTTTGCTTTTATTCTTGGATAATCATATATAATTCTTAGTAGAAGTTTCATATTATGTTCGAATCGAGACCAACAAAAGACATACAGATAACACAAAAACTTAGTTTTTGTTATTGTATCATGAAGAAAAAATGTGGTATGATTGTTAATAAAAAAAAACTATCCACATGAGACCAAATGTCATAGAAGTTTGCAACCATAGGATACCATTTGGCCTTCAACAATTATCAAAAGTCATATAACGTTGTCATCTATAATGGTTACACAATGTTTTCTGTTTACAGTGGGATTTAGATGGAACTTAACAAGGTAATGATCGTAGTATACAACCTTTAAGATTGAATAGCGGTCTCAATAGAAAAGACGGTTGTTTTAATTTATTTTTTAAATATTTAAATACCATAAACCCCATCTTTGCGTTTGAATATGATGATATTCATGTTTTCATTGTACACGGATGACCCACTTGCAATATTATTTGCTATGTTTATTTAACCGAAATTGTGGTCAAAACTCTCATTTTGACTTCAAATTTATCAAAAACTACCTTGACCAAAATCTTTAACAGACGAACGAACAGAAGGACGAACGAACAAACGCACAGACCGAAAAAAATACCCCTTTGTAGAGCAGACTTGGGGTAATTGTAATTGTAATCGTTAATCAGCTGTAATTGATTACAATTTTTCAAGTAATCATTATAATCATTAATCAGCAAAAAATCTGATTACATGTAATTTAATTTAATCAATTACTTTTCAAAATGACCTGTAATCCTGATTACATTTTGATTACATTCTGATTACAATGAAAAAAATCTTGAACTGTTTTTATGGTCAATAAACTATAAGAATCTTTTTGTTATTCTTATTTAATAAATAACTAACCAGTTAAGATAGTTTGGTTTACTTTATCAAGCATGCATTTGTGTACTTCAGTAAAAAATAATCTGTTACAATATTAAAAAGTCATCATTAGCCTAAGAAGGTCTTAGTAAAAGATATTGTACATATATTCACAATTTAAAGATGTACATATATTCACAATTTAAAGATGTACATATATATATTTGATAAAAAAAAAAACAGTAATATTTAAGCAATATTATACTTTTGTTTAACCCTGAATTATAATCTTTTGTTAATATTGTGATTATTGTCAACTTTGAATTGACAGGTAGGAAACTAATTAAGGTTTGTTTTTATTGCAATTTTCAATTGAGTATAGCTGTAGGACAATGTATATTATAAAAGATTAATCAGGCATGTGAAAAAACCTACAGAAGATGAAAATTTATCTAATTAGCACCAACTAAATTAAAAGTTGGACAAATATCTTGTTTAAAATAAGCAAATTTTTGTATGTACTTGGACTGGGCATGTAAATTGCATCGACTTATAGTACTTGTATTTTGTTTACAATTTGTTTAAACAATTCTATTAAATTTTTACATATTTTTTACCTGGTAACTTTATTTCATCCATATTTTAAAAACTGCACCTTGAAATACATATAAAGTCTGGAAGAGGTCAGAAGACTAACAGCAAACTCTTTATAAAGCCATATTCAATTGAAGTCAAAATAATTCAGATATCAATGATGATAAAGTGTAATGGGTGACACAATGTTCATGTATGTCTGTAGTGAACTTTTGTGGTTTATTAAATAGATGAAGTTATCATTTTAAAATATATAAAACAAAATCCTTTCTTAAAAGAACTATAGTTATATTAAACGTTAATGCATTCACATCATTCAAAATGTTTTTTTTTAATTCATTGTAATCAGATGTAATCATGATTACTTTGCCAATGTAATCATTAATTTAATCAGACACTTTGAGCAATGGTGTAATCATTAATTTAATTTAATCGTACAAATGACAAAGTAATTGTAATTTAATCGATTACATTGAAAGTAATCGGACCCATCTCTGTTGTAGAGCAAAAAAACGAACATTAGATATAAAATAACAATTTTAAACATTAGCCAAAATAGTAAAGTCGATTGACTATAAATATTAAGGAATGCATAGAACAGTGAGTTTGCTTTTAGAAACAGTGAGCATTTGCTGATAGGTATTAGTAAGTCCTATTGTTCTAGTAACTTTTTGCGTCTTCTGTAATACAGATATCGTAGAATTTCCATGTTGTCAGAACAAACTCTTATCAATCTTCTGTTGCTAGTCCAGCGATGTAAAAACTTGTAAGGATCAGGTACTATAAAATACTTGTTTAAACTCTGTCCAATATGGGAATCTTTTTGTTAGTTAACTTTAGTTTTGTATTTTCAGTAACTTTTCTAGCCTTTTTTTTCTTTTTTTTTTTAATTTACATATTCAACACTCATTTATTAGAAAAGGTCACAATAAGCTGGTTTTCGAAATAACTTTTGTGGGTCTTATATAAGAAGCTGTCTCATTGGTTCGTTACTACGTGTCGTCTAACACCACATAAGTATGATTTGTCCTGATATAACAATAAGTAATTTAAACAAAAGCAGTCCCTATAGAAACTGAATTCATAAAAACAATTATTATTTTTATTGACCAAAAACTAGATGTTCTCTGCTTTTGTATCAGCATTTACTAAAAATCAGATGTGGCATCATCTAAGTGTCGTCTGCAAATTGAAAAAAAAAAACAGAAAATAATTTTTAAATCTAAAAAAAATAAATATCGACTCTAGTGCGTTCTCAGAAAAAAAATATTGGGGTCAGGACAACAATAAAATAGACATACTTGAACTTGACTGTACAAATGAATTTTGATTGCCTCATAGTAATTTATTAATCTTTTTATATTAACAAAACCGTATCAACGACGAAACACATCACCTTTTGAAGAGTATTTTGGTAGAATTCAATATGTTAAATGTTAAGATATGTAATTTATGATGAGAACAATATTTTTCATAGTTAACATTCTCAGTAAATAGATTTGTAAGTCAATATCTTGGAAAACCATAGTTGTCCAGTAGAAAATATGTAAGCATTGTATTTTAGGAATTGTCACCTAGAATGAATAGAGTTATCTTTCTTTGTACTATTTATTTGTATTTGTATTGCAGGGTCATTAATTCAAAAAAAGAAATTATATTATATCACAATAAAACAAATCCATTGATCCTGGTTACAGATCTTCTCGAATATGCGCATTTAATACTGGTGTTTAAAAAAGTTATTCTAAGGACAAATATATTACAGTTTATTGTTTCTTTGTTATATTATCTACTCTTTTTGAAGTGAGAACTTTGTCCAAGTTTTTACAATTTCATATATTTCTGAATATCTCACCAGTATCTTTTAATCATACTCGCGACGCCACCAAGGTCTGTCATGATGATGCCAGTGTCCATGCCCACAAACCCACCATGGTCTTCTATTCCATCCACCTCCATGGTAACCTTGGGCTGATACTAATAGACAATGTATGTGTATATATTTTTCACATCAGAAACAAGACAAAACACAAAATATTCCAATCAAAAATTATTTGAATCGACATTAATTTTTTTTTTTAAATAATATTGTTTGTCAATATAAGTTCAAAGCTTCAAAACGTGTATAATAAACATGCATTTGAATCTTTTGTGCACATACATTTGATGAGTACAAACAGTGCAACACCACTTTATGTATGCTATTTATCAGCAAGACTGACTACTGAACCTATTATAAAGTCCACCAGTTGCGGTATAGACCCTGTGTTTGAATAGAAAATGAAAACTTTTTTTAAATGTCATGCATTTCTATATTCACCGTTATAGTTGCAGATGGGGTTTTTTCTCGGACAAAACAATTATTCTTGATAGATTATAAAAACATAAGAATATTTTTTGAAAATATTAAGTCTTTGATAATAATAGTACTTACCTTCTTTCGGCACACATGCCGCAATTATAACCATACAAATAACAAGAAAAGCTAACGTTTTGAACAGTATTGCCATTATACAATCGTAGTATGATGTGTGACTTCAAAACTGTTTATCTCACAAATATATATACCATAACAGACACATACGATAGCGGTATGTTTGTGTCCAATGTGTTTACATTTGTTTTTCTTGTACATGATACAAGTTAATTGGGAAATATTGTTTACCTCTTTAAAATTGATGACACTGGAGTTTTATATAGAATCACATTGCATGTTTTATTACATATACATTTTACATGGACATGAACGAGAATATGACTTTCATTTCAAAATACATTTGAGAAAGCTGTGTTGCGTTTGTCTAAGCAGTTTCGATAATTTTAACACATGTACGACGTTTCAAAATACTATTGAACTCTATTGTCTGTTTCAAGACCATATTCATAATTATATGTCTATAAGTTTTCCTGGTATGAGATTGAACATTTTTCAACTGTTCATTCTTACTTACCATATATATTTTACTAGCTAAAATACAATCTTCCGAAAATTTTGAACAATAGCACACCATTCCAACGTACAATGGGAATATCTAGAAATAGCTACATTCTTTAATCACTATTGATGTTGAAAACGCTATGTATAGCAACTTCCATATAAACACATATACCATAATAAATTTAGGAGAACGCAAATAGCTGCGCAAAGGAGGCACGACCGTTTCGAGCAATCGTTGCCAAAGTTGCTTAACTTTTTGTGATTAATTTTGAAAACTAAAAGTACATCATTTAAGTCATACTGTGGTTATTGAGGCTAAGGTATTTTCTTGTGTCTTTAGGGAAGTGTTAAAATAATCGAAATAAATGCTTCTTTGTGTTATGAATAACAACTAGCCTTTGATTTAAGTAACTGTTTCCATCAAAAAGGTCTCAATTTCTGTCACTGTATAATAACAAGGATTTCAATTAATACATGTCTTTCACTTAAATACCAAATCAAAACTATAAATAGTTTTCAAAGGTACAAGGATTATAATTAAGTACACCAGATGCGCATTTCGTCTACATAAGACTCATCAGTGACGCTCACATCAAAATATTTATAAAGCCAAACAAGTGCAAAGTTGAAGAGCAATGAGGATCCAAAATTCCAAAAAAGTTGTGCCAAATACAGCTAAGGTAATCTATGCCTGGGATAAGAAAATCCTTAGTTTTTCGAAAAATTCATAGTTTTGTAAACAGGAAATTTATTAAAATGACCACATTATTGATATTCATGTCGAAGTGTTGACACCGAAGTGTTGACTATTTGGCTGGTGATACCCTCGGGGACGAAACGTCCACCAGCAGTGGCAACGACCCAGTGGTGTAAACTCGATAAATCGATAAACTTAAGTACATAGTGAACATGAAGTTTGTTCCAAGCTGGGTTGCAAGTTGATATTTATCATGGAAACGATAAAAAAAAATCATCATTTTTTTAGGTCAAAGTGAGAAAAGGGATAGAAAGCTATCCATATTTCAGATAGACCGGAATAGATGTGCATGTTCATTTCAAGAACACATGGTCGATGATTGTATTCATTAATTGTTAATATATAAACATATTGACACAAATAAAGAACAGAAAAACATATCTTATTAATTTAATATTTATGTACAGCCTTTTTTTTTTTGTCATTACAAAAATTCCCTTTACATTATACAGTGTATTTATATGTAAAAAGTAAGTCTCATCAAGCTGTTGTCTACATTCGAGGGTAAAATGCACACGGAGATAGCTCAATAGAAAATTTAATTAAAAAACAGCTCTTATTTGCTAACGCCGTTCTTTATTTGGCTTTAATAATCTTTTTGATTCAAGCATTCTAGTGAGTCATAGACTATTGTGGGTCGAATCCTTCTTCACATTATTGTGTAGGGAAAAACAATTAAAGAACACAAACAAGTCTTCAGCTAATGGAATACATATATTTAAACTCTCGGGTATTTAACACAACAATTATAAAGCATATATATATGAAGAAATGTAATAATATATCAAATGTACGTTGTTGTAATTCAGCACTTTTAAAGGAAACACTTTCATTTCATATCGATTATTGCTTATCCTTTGTTTTAAATACAACAGCTTGTAAAAATCTAAATAGCTTGAGCATGGCAGTCCTATTTAATTAATTATTAATATTTGAATTGCTTACTTATTGTTCTTATGACAAAAGAGAATTTTCAAATGCAGCGAGTTGTGAAATTGCGTCAATGAAACACAAGCACTCGGAACACGTGATATCTACATATTTCGACAGAAATGAAATAAGTGGTCACTTATGACAAAAAAGGGAATACAGATAAACAGGTAAAAGGTAAAGTCTTTACTATTTTGAATTAAGCATTTTATAGACTTGGTATTTACGAAAATATATCGGGTTTGTTAAAGACAGTTGTTCTGTATCTTGTGTATCCTTATCTTTTTTCTTTAAAATAACTCCATAATAACAGGTCTACATAGAACGTAACATATGCAAAGTACCCTAAATGCAAATCGGTAACTATTTACACTCAAAATGGATTGGAATGTATAATAACAAACTAACGAGAGTTTTCTTTTGTAGATTTGTTTCATTTATTTTTGTGTAACTATTTCTAATTAATATTCCCTTTCGTTTTGTATTTTAAAATCAACTAAAATCACCGACTTGCAGTCGATTAACAATTGGAATGTGTATCATCAAACGTGTGTATTGTTTGTAGCGTACGTTATTCCACTTTACATATTTGAATTACCATATTGGGTTTCTATTTTATTTTTAAGAAAAATGTCTTATAATATAGGCTTACTTAACAAATATGACCACATGTAATAAAATCATTTTACTTATATAATAATTGATCTTTTCAACAAAAGCAGTATAAACAATATTAATAAGGACAATAATGTGTCCATAGTACACGGATGTCCCACTCGCACTATCATTTTCTATGTTCAGTGGACAGTAAAATTTGGGTCAAAACTCTAATTTGGCATTACAATTAAGAATATCATATCATTGGTAACATGTGTACAATGCAGTAGTCGTATTATTTATATCAAATGTTTCAAGCTGATCAATGCGGATTGCTAGTAATTCGTATTATTTTCTTATTAGGCTGAGCTTTCATTATGACTCAAAAAGAACGAGAGAATTTTTACAGAATTGCAACCGTAATAGTCGATCATGGAACGGAATCACTATCAGCAGTTTTGGACAATGATTTATCAACCACTTCTATTACCTTTGAAGATTTCATTAACATACATCACCATGAATTATATCACCTTTGTTACAATAGAATCCCTTGTTGTCAGTGTACTGGTGGACGGCTTGTACAGGCAAATCCAAATAGGATTATGTATCCAAGACAGTTGGATGTACTGCTCGACAAAAGCGGACTAACCATGCTTGGACACAATCCAAATTTATCTACGACGCCTCAACATTGTTGTCGTCCTGCCAAAAAATATTTGGCAATTGCTAATCTTGACATCACCTTACTACGCTGCTTGTTGGTGAACTTTGCAAATAACTGCCAAACAAATTCTACCCTAAAGCAAGATGTAGAAGATCTTGTTAAATATAGAAACACACTGTATGGCCATGCACAAGAAGCAAAATGTTCAGATTCTGAATACGCAAAGTACAAAACTGATGTAGAAGGAGTAATTCTACGTATTGCTCGATTCTGTAATATTGAGAATGGTATGAGACAAAAATTGAATGATGCTTCTCAGAGACCTTTGGACGGGACTATTCTCAAGAAATACCAAATTACATTGCTTGAGCAGAGTTTACACGAAAATCACATTGAAGAGGTATCAGTAAAAATTAATCTGTTATATCTACTTTAAATCGTCCAATCAATTGCAAATGAATGCCAAAAGCTGAATAAATATACCATATCAGATGGTGAACTCATTCGAAAGAGAGGCTAAATAAACTATAAAGGGACATTCAAACTCATAAGGTGAAATTGAAATGACAACACGATGGCAAAAATAGAAAAGATCGAAAGATAAACAACAGCATACAAAACAGAAGATTAATTTCAAAATATTTTTAAATCAGTCAAAAAAATATCTACTTACATGTATTTATGTTTTTATTAATTATCAGGTACCCTATACGCCACAATAGCCATTCGATGTTCCATACTTATAAAAACACTGAAGCAACGTATTATTGGCTGACTTATTCACTCATGTTACTATCATAGCGCTTTTCTTTTCGGATAATTTGGTGTTTATGGCAGTAATTTCCGTTTCTGTTATTTACTCACAGCTGATAAAGATCACGAACGAAAATTTGACATATTGTGTAGAATATTCGCGTCTATGTGTTTTCATCTTACTGTCGAATATATCTTCTTCTTCAGTTTTGCTTTACAGTTACCTTTTATGGAAACACGATTTCTAATCGAAATGCTTGTGTATATAAATCAAATTGCGTCATAATTCAGGCAGCTTTTCCCCCGTTTCTATTGTTTTAAAAGATCGTGCAGTCACCAATTAATGCTTAAGTCAAATTCATCTGGACTTTTTAATAGTTGTATCATTGGCAATCACAACAAATCATTTCCTTATTTCGTATAAGAATATCCGTTGTCAACATAGATACAATAAGATAAATAATTTGTTGATTGCATTTTAGAAAATTGATGACTTACAACAACAACTGGTCGTTCAAGATGCAAAATTAAATTGTCGAATTGACACTATCGAAGGAAAAGTAAATGAAGTGGGTAGGTACATATTTGAAGTTAAGGTAAAACGAGTAGGTCAAGTAAGACCCCTTTTAGGCCCCAAAATATAACAGTTTTACAAATTTGTAAGCATGTAAACTTTTAGCTATTTATTGGAACGTAGAATACTAATGTTAAATAAATATGGGTTGTTTTTTTTACAATACATTGCACATATATCGGGTACTTGCATCATTAAGTTATGCTAAATTACTGAAATCTTCACAATAATTTTAGCATTTGACTTGAATTTTTGACGGTTTCCGTCTTAAATGGAAGTGACCGCATTTGTGTTCATTCTTAATATTTACATGCAAGTTGTATTTGATGATAAGTATGGGCCGGCACTAAGCCGGTCCATTATATGATATGGGTTTTAGATTGTCACATGAGATTCTGCGGATCTATATTTCTATTTTCTGCGGTATATGAAATAAATACATTTTTTTTATAAATTTTGATATAAGAAGATGTCAAATATTTATTACAAGGATTGTTCATTTATTATGCACAGAACGCGTGACCCGGATTTGGGGATTTACCAAGCCAGGTTATTTTTAGAAATGAAAACTCAAGGTACCAAGTTCTTACAAGAACTCGTCTTCGGAACATGGTAAATGATTGATAGTTTGAGGTTTTTTTTTTATCAAAATATTTGTTGTATATTCTATTATGATTATTATATATATATAGTTTTCATCATTTAGAAAAAATAATCATAATAAAGATTGATATCTTTACTTTCAACGTAACGATCTCGGAAGTTTTTATAGATAACATATTTCTACAACTGAAAGTGATTTCAAACCTCTCATATATTCACTTGGTGTTTGTTAATACTATGCCGTTTTACTGCAACCAAACAGATTGAAATGAAAACATTTTTTTAAGGATTTGTCAGTTGTGACGAATAGAGCAATTTTCTATACTGTCTGAAGCTTTCTGATTTTAACTTGTATGTAGCAGTTTTTTAATCTGTAGTATACATGGTATACCCAATAAAAATATGAAGGGATATTGAGTAAATGTACACGAGACAAAATTAATATCAATACGTGGTAAAACCAAAATATGGAAAGTTTGTATTGTTTTTGTTCATATTCATGAGGCATTCAACGATGATCAGTATTTCTCATAGTAGGTTCAAGTTGGTCCTTCTTACCGGTTGAGCAGAATTATTGGTTAAATATCTTCATTCCTGTATTTTTGACTGTTTGTTGCTACTTTTTAATTTCACTAAAACCGAATAGAAGTGAAACCATTATGTTTAGGGTTTCCCAACCTTTACCGAGAGGTATATTTTGACATTTGTTTGCTTATAGATTTTTATATGTTTTTGTCAAACGAAATTGGGAAAGGGATAAAGAGTTTCATTTGTCAGTCACAAAGTTAAAGTTCGTCTATCTGTGGAAGTATAAGTCATAGTTCTTGAGATTTTGTTCATAGATGCGTCTTGAATAATCATGGGGTCCTGATAAAAGTAAGATAATCTTGACCAACATTGCACAAAGGCGCTAATGATTAATGTTTGCGTTAGAGTCCATATCTGAGAGAAAGATATTTTGTCAGTAGATGCGTCTGTTATAGATAGAATCGAGGGTCCTAAAAAATATGTCATCTTGACATAAAATTCATGGATGAGTAAATGAGGTGAAAGGCTGTGTTTAAGTCCGTATCTGAGATGAGGAATACACATATTTTGTCAGTAGATGCAACTTTGATATGTCACGAGTTTCAAAATCAAGTCTTGGAAATGAATAACATGATATTCCATTTCATTAACTGCACTTAAATGATATTCGATGTCATCAACTGCACAATTAAGTTTTCAGCATCATCATAACTAATAGGATTGAACCAACTAAAGTCATCTCAATATACAGATTGTTTATACAATACTTTGCACCAAAAACCTCAATATTTCCGGCCCAAATATGTGGAGCCTGCACCTATTAACTATCTTGTACATAACATATAGGCGGAGAGTGAACACGGATGCAGTCCCTTTCATTTTTGACAAAAACCATTTGAAATGTGACATATTATGGCATATTTGAAAGATTTTGCATATAAAGCTTGAATTTGAGCGTCATTAATGACTAAATCGGTTCCAATCTTTCACATGAACTACTTGAATCGACGTGAGTAGACACGAAATGTGGTATATGAGTCTAAATTAAAAATGTGTTCATGCTTTGCCAAAACGTAGTATATATTGATATATGTTCAAAAATATAATAAAAAATGTTGGTCACCGCACATTTTCTTAATCTACAGGTGTGACAAAATGACACATTTTGTATGGATTATACAGGGGAATACATCATTATGTGATTAGAAGCTAAACTAACTGATAGAATTGTAAAATAAAATACAAGAAGATAGCTTGAAGAGAAAATTATCACCATGCGGGTTTTTTTTCCTGCAAAAATACAAAATAGCAAAATACCATGTAGATTTCTTCAGAAAATGCACTACTTCAAAGTTACCTCCCCTTAAAATGTCCGACAAATGAATGTCTTATGCACATCTCAATGTTGTTATTTGGTAGATTTATAGCACTTTTTAATTAATTTTTGAATCCAAGGGGCCAAATAAGAAGCACAGTAATAAATCTCCAATTAAATCTGTTGTTTTGATGTACAACCAATTTCTACATTATAACATTATCCTATAAATCATTATATTTTCTCAGGATACAGGAAAACCAATATAATAGGTAAGTTTTGTTCAAAAAATTATATTTGTGAGGATGAAAATCACTGTTAAACTTAACTTAATACTGCAGCTTATCGATACTTTATTTTTACTTATAAGAAAATAAGGAGATGTGGTAGGAATACCCATTAGACTACTAAAGTTATTGTAGAAATACTGACATTTGATAAAAAAGAAGAAAAAAAAGGAAAAAGAAGTATAAATTGTAATTCAAATTTTAGTATTATACACTCGTGAGCAGTTTATGAAAATCAATTTTATTTACAAAATTAGCTTGAATTTTTAACTGATAAAAATTATGTATTCGTTTCAACTCTATAGTTAACACAAGTATAGTTATTTTTTTTATAAACAGCTGTTTAGGAATATTTCTAAATTATGCATACGTATTGTATTTGAATACTAAAATTGTTGACAGAAAATTGCCAACTTCAAAATACTTTTAATGTTGTGTTTTTTTATTCTTCAGTCTTTTTGTTTATGTATAATTGAACTTAAGTAATGAATGTTGGTTTTTTTCTCGATATTACCTATTTTTCTATCACAAGTATCGCGGAGTTGTATAATACCTAAAAATATGTTCACAATTATGTACAATTAGAAAAAAACCCACAATAGCATGTACTATTTCAACAATATCCCTTTATGTGCTTTTGACTTCATTAAAAAAAATATCCAATATGTATAATCAAACAGCGTAAAAGCTTCTTATAATTGATTGTGAATTGCATATCATGTATTATATACCGCATAACGATAAATTCAAATTGTAATATTTTAAGTCGTTTTCGTACTTTCAGCACAAACGAAAGCTCGCTTATTGGAACACTCTAAAGATGTCACGTATGCTATAACCGAAGATGTAAAAATATGCTACGAAATTCTTGAAAAATACAAGATACTGGTGATGTTTGCAAAAGCAGGAGGTGGCAAGTCTAAAACAAGTCTTCAGATAGCTATGAAGTACCAAGAATATATGTTTACACCAATGATTTTTGTAAACGATGAAATAACGCAAAATAGAGATCTTATTAATTTTAATGATCAAACTATTGTAATAGTAGAAGATCTATTTGGTAGGTCGAACATTAATTTCAACGAAGATCTACATAGGGGCATACTTGATGTACTATATGCATGTATCAAACGCGAATCATGTAAATCAAAATTAATAATAACTATACGAGGTGATGACGAAACTAATAGAAATTTAATTGAAAAGCACAAAATTTTCGAAAAAGATGTTTTAATTAATATTGATACAATACGACAATGGGGCTGCCGTGCAAAGATTTTGTCAAACCATATGAAAAAACACGACATTTCTTTGTGTAAATGTAAGCAGGTGAATTATTCTCCAATTTTCAATTTACCACCCGTGGCAATTGAACGATGCATTGCAGAAGTTGTTGAAACAAACGAGAACGCAATACAGCTATGTGTTTCATTGTTTAATGATATATGTTCTGGTAAATATGAAATGCAAATTGGTTTTCCACAAGCATGCCATTTGTTTTGTAGCAACAAAAACTTAACAAAACAGGGAAGTTTCTATTTTACTCATGCATCCAAATCATTAGTAAATGAAATAATGGATTTTAAAATAAAAGGTTTTGATAATAAGCTAGTGCAATACCAATATTGTGTCTTAGTATATGCTGCAATGAAAAACTCAATTGATGTAGATTATATTGATGAAACGTGTTTTAAAAACATATTATCATACTTTGAAGATAGTCATACGATTAAAATGTCTTTATTGAGAGAAGCTGTCCGTACATTAGAAGGCACATACTTCACAAAAAAGTCTTCAATATCAGATCGAAGCCAACCCAAGAGATTAAAGTTTTCTGATGTCTACATTCTTCAGCACTACACCATCCAAGAGGCGATATTAGTATCATATGGCGATGACGTCGATGTTTTGTCATTCTGTGAATTTGGTTTCTTGCTCGAATACATTAGGCCTAAAGGATACAAAGATCCGCTAAGTGACCATGCTGTTTTTCTTTTCATTGATTATCAAACACTTACAAACAAACTTATTAGCATGCTTTCCGGTGATGATAAAATGTGTACAGACGTTGGGTTTTATTTACAAACTGTGGCTTTGGAACATAGACGCGACGAAATAATTCAGTTTTTCTTCCAAAATATAGAGGATGTTACACCAAAAGTTTACGCATGTCTTGTAAATGGTTTAACAAGTTTTGGAAATAATTCAGATTTTGTTAAGTTTCATCCAAAGATATGTAAAGATGTCATGATACATTTCGGATTGACAGCTTTTTTTTCTTTCTGCAGACCAAAGGGATGTACAGACAATAATTCAAACTTTATAGAAATCGAAACTAATTTGTTGATAAACGCACTTTATTCTGTAATTGCTTTTGGCAAACTGGGTGAAAATTGCCAAGAAGCAACAGAGGACATGAAAGATTTTCATCTATTTTTTACTGATACTGAATTTGTCAACAGTAGATGTGCAGTAGGAAATTACATATATGAAAATCTCATTGAAAAAGATTTTCTCGACATTGTAGAAAAGTTATTTACATGTCTAATAAAAAATGCTCAGAAAATCAGTGTGATTCATGCTAAGGAATTTTTAGATGGACTTTTAAACAAAGGAAAGCGATCAAGTATTGTATCTCAATTTAAAGAATTTTTTGAAGCATTCCTATTCAAATATGGCAGTATTCCAACAATTTTAGAATTGTGTTTACCATCAACTTCCACTATGTCAAGTCCGAATATAATAAAAGTCGCCGACAGGTTTCTTATAGGTAAGCTCTGTGCTTATCTAGAATCGGTATGCGGAGTGAAGCTTGTTTTAAAATGTGCACAACCAGCAATTCATAGAGAAAATGGAGCATATTGTGTTTACTGGGATAACGATTACTTTGATATGAGGTATATTTGTCTCATTGCAGAATTTTGTTTAGAACACGGTTTTAGATCAAACAATTGCGAATTCGTCCGAACACTGTATGATCAGTTAGTATCACACAAAGAAGAAAAAAGTGAGGATGAAGAACGTATAAATGATAATTCTGTAATCAGTTTAGAAGACGGGAAGAAAGAGGATGCAGATGATGAAAATTATGCTAATTATACAAAAGTAGTCGATGAACTAGAAGAAGATGAAAATATTTTGAGGACTGGCTCGGTCAAAACAATTTACAGCGAAAATACTGATTACCCATTTAGAAAGACCTACAGTCGTCTGCACAAGTTTTTGTCTCATTCTAGGGACTATGGTTTTACTGGTAATATAACAAAATGTAAATGCATGGCAATATTCCGACGGAAATTTGCGTCTCTTTTATACTCCATAACTCCTGATCAGGAATTGTCCGATTCCGATGATTTTGATGAATATGTTGGATAACTGTTAATTAAGCTACGTGATTAATGTTTGTGTGCCAAACTAAATAGCTATTTGCGTAATTTTAAATTATTCCAATATGCATTCCGTTAGACTTTTCAGCGTTAAAACAATAAATTTAAATTGTTCTTGTTTTAAAAATGATTAAAGCAATTATTTATAAACCGATCTCACCTCAGTGTAATTCAAAACGTCTGTACGCTTTTCGTTTCTTTTCTACTGCCACATGTAACATTCATGACTTGATCAGCCTGTTATCTTTGATTGGTGTTTTTTTACCACTGAGTCACTACCACTGCTGGTACGTTTCATAGCCAAAATATCACCATCCCTTTGGTTATCATGTTGACATGAATTCGCCAATAGGCAAATTTTGATCTTAAACGGTCATTATTGCCTTTTTAACTATTTCGATTCGAGCGTCACTGATGATGATTCTTTAGACAAAACGCCCGGCTGGGGTACGAAATCGCAATCCTGGTATATATGACAAGTTTATTTGATCTTTGTAGCTCTTTCAGATCAGAACAGTTCTGAGTTCACGGCATGGATAAAATTTTGAAAATTGACTGAAATACTGAAGAGGATTAAAATTTTATTGTAACGATTTTCAGATGATGTTAAGATTAAATGATGATAATATTATTATGTTTATTTTTTGTAAATGGTTTTACCGTTTATATCTACAATTATATCAAACAAAAAGGTGTGTGTGTCCAAAGGCATAGTTTGCCTGGAAGCAATTTGGCTCATACCATTGTAAACTCGTACCACTGGAAACCATTTAAAATATATAAAATTGAGAATGGAAATGGGGAAAATATATGCATTGATTTTGAAAATCTTTCTAAAATATTAATTGATTTTCCTCAATTTTATACAAAGATACCTTTAGACACATCACTATAAATTTCATGCATCAATTGCAAGCCTTTATTAAAGGCTCTACTTTTTCGTATATTGGTGTAAAATGTATATACTAGTATTATTTGAAAGAATGTGAGATTGAAAAAAAAGAGATATTCATGTTTGAAGATATTTCATGAGATTAAAGTCACTGTTCAATTACATCACCTGCCATCCTTAATTGTTGTTACCAGAACTTTAATTTTACCAATAATGCAATTTAATAACCATAGCACATAGCAGATATGAATTGTTCACACATGTTGTAAATGTATATAATAAAATTATCTTGTCTTGTCTAGTCTTGAATTATTCAAATACCGGTGAACGAAGATAAGCGAACAACATCAAATTTACAGTAAGAAGAGACAGAACATTGATTCATTGATTAAAGCTACTTGCATAAAGTCCAGTGGCAAATTTTCATTCATATTTCGATTAGTACAAATAACATGGTCTGCAAGGTAAGTGAACCATTAGTTCCTACAGTTGTGAAATTTGGACACCAATTTGGTTTACTCAGGCAAATATTTACCCCCTGTTACATAATTCCTTGACCGCTCAGAGAGTTTGTCGACTGAGTTCTTTAAGTGATTTGTAGAAAGTAAGACATTTAGTCTACAAAATGCATCGGATTTCACGCTACCATTCATGAGGACGTTGCTCAGTATACATGTATGCATCCCATACAGTCACACAATCCCACTTTGCAGAGGCTTTAATTTCCTGACAGACAGAATCCGGGGATAGTTATATTTCAATCAAACGTTAAGGTTAAGGAAAGAGTCGAACAATAATCAGACATTAGAATAGACTAAATTCAAACGACGTAAAACAAACATTTTCCTTTCAACAAACAATCAAAAGTCCGGCCCAACATAAAAAAAAGTTTAAGGTAAAAAAAAAAGGAAAAAAATAAGGGCAATTACCGGCGACGTTATTAAAAACGATCCGTCACAATAAGTTTTTTTTCATTTTCTTAGTTAAAAAAAAAATGTTTGTCTGATATACATGTACATGTGTACCAAAAAGTTTTGTGTTTACAAACAAAACCTAGATAACGACCATTGACATTGACATTTCCCCTAGTTAAAATATCAGTATTGCGTCGACACCCATGACGTAATGAATAGGTTGTAACCGATGAAAAGGTTAGTCATGACCTTGAATATACATATTTTTGTACACATTAATATGATACAAGTAAAGGTCATGTCATTTTATGAAACCACCGGGACATTTATTTCTTGTTAATTTTACAAATGATTTCTCAATATTCCTTACTGACAGGATCATGTTTCTGACTTAATAGGAATTTCCAAAATAAAATAAAATTGAGAATGGAAATGGGGAATGTGTCAAAGAGACAAAAACTCGACCATAGAGCAGACAACCGCCGAAGGCCACAAATGGGTCTTCAATGCAGCGAAAAACACCCGCACCGGAGGCGTCTATCAGCTGGCCCCTAAACAAATATGTATACTAGTTCAGTGATAATAGACGGCTTACTAAACTCGGAATTATACACAAGAAACTAACAGTAAAATGCATACAAGACCAACGAAGGCCAGAGGCTCCTGACATGGGACATGTGGGAAAATGCGGCAGGTTTAAACATGTTTTTTTAGATCTCAACCCTACCCCTGTACCTTTAGCCAATGTAGAAAAAACAAACGCACAACAAGTAGTTGTTTAGTTAACATGTTTTTGTAGCTAGCTAAACATTCCACTTGCAATACAGTTGTTTATAGTTCCGTTACATGTATATTGACAAAAATGTGTAGACAATCCAAATAAAGGCAATAGTATTATACCGCTGTTAAAATGTCTGAAATCGATGGAAAGAAAACAAATCGGGGTTACAAACTAAAACCGAGGGAAATTGTTGTAATTACGGTAAATGTTTTTTATAATGAATTTCTTTTAATTTCAAAATGGACATAATAATAAGTTATACACATTTCATGCACAATAATTATAATTTATAAACAGAAGGTATATAACATATTAAATAGACACAGCTGAAATCGTTTGGTACACTGAAGAATATGATTCAAGACAGAGGCTGCTTGGATATAGTATACAAACAATATGTAATATGGTGTCTGCTGTTTGTCGTATATTGACAAAGACGCCGGTTTACAAAATGGAAACAACAATTTAAAAATACATCTTGTGTCCGACTCGGTACATGTGTCTACCTCCACCAGAATCCCTAAATCGAAAGGCTTAAACATAGAGTCACTTCAAAAGTCATTAGAAACACAATAAATGTCGACACAATTTAAGGCAAAATAAAAAAGACATTAGCACCCAGAAACTATAACTACCGAAACAATCTTGTGTTATTTATGTAGGAGATACTGAATATGTATCTACTTAGTCTTGGTATTTTCCGGTGGACTTTTTAAGAAAATGCACAGAAAGATTCTTCAACAAAACCTGGATTGTTATTTCTATGCTCTGACACCGGTAACCTTTTACAATTCTACGTAGCAACTGCAGGCTCTTATATATCGCATGTGTTGAGAAATGTAAACTGAATACGGAGTTGAAGTTGGTATATTGCTGCTATTTTGAATATCATCTCGTTTGTCATAGATACATTCTCTTCGTTCCAAAAAAGGAATAATTACAAACTTATCCATCCAGACTCTCCCCATTCATCCAAAATCCCTTTGTTTCTTTTATAACTTTTTTCAATTCATTAATAGTTTGAAATCGCTTCATCAAAAAAGTTTTTTGCTCGTTTATACTAAATGTCAATATTGATATTGTTTTAAATCATATTTGTTAGACATCTGAATATGCTAAAACTTATTTCAGTACTTTTGTGTGTGCTCTTTGGTTTTCACTTTATCTAGATTTGAAGTTGCGATTATCGATCCTAGCTATCTTTTCCAAAATAAAATCCGTTTATACAAAAATGTGAATCAATGTTCATTCAAAAAGTGCTAGCTTATAGTTTTCTGTAAAGTTCACTTAAATACCATTTTTTTCAAATATTTCAGTAAAGGTAGATATGGTCAATGTTTGGTAAGTAATTCTTCATTACAAAATGATATGCTGCTGGCATACAGCAATCTGATAGCTAATATGCTCTGTCTTTAGTTTTCTATGATGTCATTTGTGTACTGTATGTTTTATGTCTTGTCGTTTTGGGTTTTTTTGGGTTGGTTTGTTTTGCCATGGCTTTTTTCTGTTTGTTTACTTGGTTTTATGGTATGCCGTAGAGCAGATACATGTTAAGCCCATATACCTATGGTAATTTTAAGCAGTGAATCACAATTGCGTGTTTTTATACCCCCCCCCCCCCACACACACACCACCACCACCACCACCACCACCACCACCACCACCACCACCACCACCAAAAAAAATAATAATCTATTGAATTTCTATCATATCATATCAAAAAGCTTCACTTAGTTAATTGAAATGTTGTTGACTCGAGGTTGTTGACAATATGATCCGCCATGACACAGTAACTGTTGTTCTTTATTTTACTGTGTATTCCAATTTTCCCTTTTCATAGTAATTTTACATTTGCTGATAATGGAATGTTATTAAGAGACAGATGAAGATCGAATAGATGATGAGTTTTGATATAGACAAAGACTTATGTTTACCTTCTTTTTACCAATAGAAGTTTTTTTTTAAATATGTTGCAAAAGATTGTATACAACACGTTATATAATTCAATGCGTGCAAAGTGCCCTTCCAGATCCTTCATCAGGAACGCTAAAACCAAAATATTTGAAAGCCAGGTATTTATAAGATTAACACAGAGAATATTCATACTGATTTATGAAAAAAGATTTCCAGTATGCGCAATATATTATGGAATTGTATACGACTGTTATACAAGTGAGAGGTTTAGCTAGCTATAAAACCAGGTGTTATCAACTATTTTCTACATACGAAAATGCCTGTACGATGACAATTGTTCATTTATTTCGTGTGTCTGAGCTTTTAATTTTGCCGTTTAACTAGGAGCTTTCTGTTTTGATTTTCCTCAGAGTTCAGTATTCTTGTGATTTTACTGTTTAGTAAAATGTAAACAAAGCACGTCGCTAATGTCCCTTAAAAGTACATCAATTCAACTAGTAACCTTACCATGCAGGACGTAGTAAACACTAAAATAATGCGGAAACTTTTTTTTTAATTCAAGGACTGCTTGAATAACAAATGATAACAATAATTTACATAATCAAAGTACACTATAAGTTAACTTTTGTACTACGGGTGACAAAATGGATCTTGGAATTCTCTAACATAATAATAAACAGACGATTAAGGAAAGGAAAATAACATGCACAAATGTATATATGTTAAAAATAAACACAAAAAAGTAAAACATGTTTGTAGAAGAGGAATGTTTGGATGGTCAGCAATGTTCCCTTTTTTATGCCACGTCGTGGTAAACGCTATGCAACTCTTGAACAAACGAGTACAATGTATTTGAATACAAGAAATAGCATAAACAGTTGCAGCTCGTTCGTCTTTAAAATGTTATCAAACTGCACCCATAAAGTTATAGTACAATATTTTTTTTTAATGATGAAAAAAGTAGAAATATATATTGCGAAAGCATATAAAGCAAAATAAGAAGATGATGTAGGATTACCAAAGTGACATTTAGCCTCCAGACACCCAATGAAGATGAAGTTATTGTTATTTTATTTAATGTTGTATATCCAGTGACAAACGATTCGTGCATTTTTCATTTTTCTGGACGAGAACAAATAAACAATTATACAAAAAGTACTTCTTGTAATAGTGATCGTACGGGATGAATGTCGAGAAAACTTGGGCTGCCTCTGTAAAATGAGGGTATATTGGAAAGAACAGAAAAGATATCTTGTAACACGACCCTCAAAGAGATATTGCAAGGGTTTTTAACTTGTCGAGAGCGTTGTAACATTCTCTCAACACGCGGCATCGGATTTAACGTCCTCTTCTGTTTGGATGGGCTGTGAACAAACACATCCCACACAGACGCCCCACTTTGACGTTTAAAAACCGTTCCGACCGAGAACACCATGAGTGACCATATTTCTACTACCCAGTTACCCTATGGTTAAAAAATAATATGTATAAAGAATATGGAGATGTGGTATAGTCGCCAATAAGACATCTATGGAGAAGACAATACGGCAATTAGATAGCATCAGACAGGATATAGCTACCAATTTCCCTTTGTTTGAAGACTTTTCCACTGATTATTACATCCTGAATTTCGGATGAGCAACACTAATGAAACAGGTACTATCGGTACTTCAGGGGCACTCAAGATCAACATCTGATATTGATGGGTTTCTCAATGTTTCGCTGTGTTGACTGTTGCGTGTTCATATTGCTATATGTCTGTCATTGTGTTGTTTGTCTCCGTCGACCAATTTCATTGAATTATCCTCTTGGTCCAATTACTAGTAAATATATCTTCTAAATGTGTTGTGCCTTACCTAATTCACATATTAACAATCCGTTTAGTACTTCTAAACATATTAAAAAGAAACAAATCTAATTTGATATCAATAAAAAACATTATCTAATAAAGCGTAATAGAAAATATTGACATATTTTATTATCTATGAATAACTAGTTTATTGAGATAACCAAGATTATTATTATCATTACTTGTACAATTTGTGTAAAATAATCGGTCACAGTCACCTAGATAAGTATCACGTATGTGTTACGTGCAGGAAAAATACAGGCTGCATAGTAAAAATCAAGCGATAAAATGATAGACGTATATTAGATATTTACTAATTTATTTGATCTTTTTATGGAAATTTATGACGATACTTTAAAACGAATCTATTTGTTTGATTAAACAATGTTAAATGCATAAAATGTTTAATATAAATTCTGTACAACGAATTTTGTTTTATTTCCATTAAAATGTCTACCTTAAGTGGTGTAAAACATTAACATGCTTATTTCAGATTGCATGTGAATATTATCGGTGGAGAAAATTGCATGTTACTAATCCCAGTGGGAAAAATGTGCATGCACCTATTTTTGTACCATAAGAAAATTGCATGTATCTATTCCCATGTGATGCAAACCACATGAAACTATTCCCAGTGAAATAAAAATAATATGTTACTTTTCCCAGTGGAATCAAATTACATGTAACTTTTCCCAAAGGAATATTACATGTTACCATTCCCAGTGAATGGAAGTTGCGTGTAACTGTTCCCAATTGTTGATTCAATTTAAAAAGAAAATGCGTGTTTGACATACATAGTTCTCATTCAATTATTACTATCCGATGAAAAGAGTTAAATTGATAGAATAATACGCGACACAATTGAAATGGCTCGGGCATGAGCACTATTATAGGTCACCTTTTTTTTCTGTTGCTCAATCTTTATGAATAAATGGAAATATCAAGTACTAGTATACGTCACGGATACAGCAACCCACCGACAAAAATATCAAAAAAGACACCAATTAGTTAGCTAATTGTCAACAATAGACATATGTCTTTGCAATATTAAGTTCGTATGCACTATTTTCTGTGTAAATTTAAGGTTCGATATTTTATAATCTAGTCATTTTAGTGGGTAGGGGTATTTTTATTTTTGACCTTTGGCCGTCTGTCGATTCATGACTGATTTTGCCTACTGTTTTTATTTTGTGTTTGTAGTAGATATATATCTTACCTGTTGCATTTAAAGCTAAACAGAGCAGAGCAGACTGTTATACCACTGTCCCAGGTTAGGGGTAGGGTTGGGATCCCGCTAACATGTTTAACCCCGCCACATTATTTATGTATGTGCCTGTCCCAAGTCAGGAGCCTGTAATTCTTGGGTTGTCGTTTGTTTATGTGTAACATATTTGTTTTTCGTTCATTTTTTTTTTTTTTACATAAATAAGGCCGTTAGTTTTCTCATTTGCATTGTTTTACATTGTCTTATCGGGGCCTTTTATAGCTGACTATGCGGTATGGGCTTTGCTCATATTTGAAGGCCGTACGGTGACCTATAGTTGTTAATGTCTGTGTCATTTTGGTCTTTTGTAGAAAGTTGTCTCATTGGCAATCATACCACATCTTCTTTTTTATAGGCATATTCAAACAAAACCATCGAAAAAGTCGGACTACACCACGGCTATAAGATATCTCAATAGTCCACACAATAATAAAATTTGATGATTAAATTTTAACAAAAATTCTTCTCAACAGTGGAAGTGATCTCGTGTGCTTTCGCAAATTGCAAATAAACACTGGACAGGGAAATATACAAAATGTCCTATATGCCAAAACGTTAACTTTGATTTCCAACGGAACATTAATGTTATAAACGTCTCCTGAATTTGTGATTGTTATGTCTCGTCTTCGCGACTTTCATCTTAGGCGAGACAAAAATCCGATTTTTATTGGCTAAATTCAAATATCCTATACATTATTTTAACATGATGACATATTTTTTTCGGTTTTCCATATTAGAACATTTCTATTTTTACGGTCAGGTTTATACACTTCTAAAGTAAAATAGCAACTTAGTCCGACTGACACGACACGGATTCTCTATACCAGCTTATTTTCATGGGCTTAAATTTATCATTTAGATTTACCAATATTTCTCAAATGAATACAAATACATTGAAACAAAAATATATGTTGTGTGTTTGAAATAGCATTTGCTACCAGCATACACTTACAAAAAGCATTAAAAAAATATATTGAAAATAAGAAGATGTGGTAAGATTGACAATCAGACAACTCTACACTAGAGACCAAAGGGCAATTAAGTTGACAACTATAGGTTGCCGTCCGGCCGTCAACAATAACAAAACCTTTAAAATTACCGCATATTGAACTATAAAGTCCTAAAATTTAAAATTTAAAACAATGCAAACGATAAAAAATAACGGCATATTTATGTACAAAACAACAAACGACTGTCACAATCAAATATGAGTAAAGCTTTATCTATACTGTCGTACTGTCGTTGAGTGTTGTCTAGATGACAAACAAAAGGATGTTATTTGATATAGGGGAAACTGCGATTGGCAAAATAAATTAACATTGAACTGATCGAAATTCTGAATTTATCAATTTATCAAGATTTTTTTTTCTCGAAATTTCATAATTAATTGTTACCAGCTTAACCGATTTTTCATCCCCCGTTTCAGACGCGCGCATTAAACAGATTAATGAATCGTTAAACACCACTTAGAAGATGAGATTTAATATGAAAACTACCTTGAAGGATGATGGATGGACCTAAAAGTATGATCTCGTAACCGATCGTATAAATACTCGGACATTATCGAGTGCAAAATAACATTCCTAATCGCTTGTTATGAACTCATTTCTTCAATGAATACTCGTAAACAAAAATGTTTTTAGAACAAAAATTAATAATTGTTTTGTCGTTATAGATATAATAAGTAAAATTCTTAAACTTGAATATCCATGCACACGTACAGAAAATTGTGTTATTAAACGCATGCGGAAGAATATCTCAAGAACCTTTTGCGGGGAAATATGAATGCCTACTCATATCCAATATATTATAAAAATCGAATAAATACAAAAGAGTGTCCACTATGAACTTGCACTGCACTATAACTAGAATAGAATGATGTACAAATGGATGCCGACAATTATATATACATGTAACTGTTATATACAAATATTGATATAATATATATTTTAGAACAAACCAATATATATGTACATTAACCTCACTTTCAGGTATAGAGATGTGATTTTTTTTCTAAAACAAGTGCTTGTGACCATCCACAAGAACTTGCGGTCATCCGATGTTCAGTACATCAGTACTTTGATTTAAACTATTGGCTAGGTGAGTCTCTTGGGTAAATTATTTAAATCAACACGTGTCTTGACCACTAACACATGTCAATTTGTGTGATCACACGTTATAGTTATTGACCAAGCAAGTCGGTATATGCCATTTAATCTGCACAGCACGAGATGACCCAATAACCCGGCCGAACGACGCATTTCTTTTTATTTACCTTTTTTATAACTTTTTAACACACATCCATCTAAAAAAAGTTTGATTGATCTCCAGCTAAACACTCTGTTTTAAAACAAACTTAAAATATATGGTCCTCATTAAATTCAATACAAAAATAGTCCCTTTAGGGACGACATCAAAAGATCGATGTAAGATAAAAAAAAAAGAAAAAAAAAAGAACTTAAATCAAATAGGTTGGGGTGGGGATCAACATTGCTGCAAGTTTTGTTAATCTAAAATAGATTTTACATATATCCCTATTGGTCAATCAATTTTCCCAAAATTAAGTTAAGAGGGGGAGGGGGGGGGGGGTGTGGGGGTTAGTGAAAAAACTATGTGAATTAAGTTTTTTTTATCCTTCATTGATCTTTTGATGTCGTCCCTAATAGGAATAGATATTCAAAAAGTTGTTATAAATTCCATTGAATCTGAACCTAATCCAAACCAGATTTCTTTTATTCTGATATTTTTAGATACATTTCTTTTTTTGGCAGAAATTACCAAATTATGTTTCAACTATCTTTCTAACTTTAAAACACTGATTAAGATTTATGTTGTACACAAAATATAATTAAATAGTTTATGTCCCAGCTAAGATAAAAAAAAAATAAAGGAATGAGAAACCTTTCTTTTTCCTATTTTGAAACTACGATGTTTGTACGAAGTTCAACTTTGTCGTACTTTCACGGCAGATGGGTAAATTATTTAAATCAACACGTGTCTTGACCACCAACACATGTCAATTTGTGTGACCACAAGTGATGAATATTGTATGTATACATGATTGTTAGCCTCGGAGGGTATCGTACGTCCACTCAGTTTATCTATATGATGCAAAACATGGTTCAGAATATAGATAATATTTTGATATACAAATATTTACGAGTGTTCGTGAAATAATGTGTCATTCGGTAAATTTTTCAATAATTTTTCCGTACTTAAATTCTCGGTTTAGTCTTTCCATCAATAATAATTATACCCAAGATAAAAGGTTAACTATATCTCGCTTTTGCAACTTTTAAGTTAGAATGAGAATTTTGACCGAGAGCATGCAGGGGCGGATCCAGCCATTTTTAAAATGGGGTTTCTAACGCAGGAGAAAGGGGGGTTCCAACTATATGTCCCCATTCAAATGCATTGATCGTCCAAAAAAGGGGGGTTCCAACCACCGGAACCCCCCTTCTGAATTCGCCACTGGCATGTCAAAGTATTGTCGAATCGTTTATTTTACTTTTATCATGTTAAACCTTTAGTGAGGATCTCGTTTTTGACAACAAGCGGTTAACAGCACTTTCCGGCAAAATACCCGGCGTTATTTTCCGATGAGTCGAAAAACTGCAAATCATTAGTTTTATTCCATAGACTGTAAAGCAAAATACTATGGTTCAATGGGTAATATATTATATACAGTAGACAAAAGGTAAAAAAAATATAAAAAGTACTCATACCGAATTGGTTTAGAATTTAAAAGACATTTGATACGAACCCAAATAATTTAGTTTTGGATGTAACGCGTCTTTTGATTGGGTGACGTTGTTTAGTTTATATATCAGGGTAAAGCGTTCAATATCGTAGCGGCTACGTAGCTGCTATCAATATATATGTAGCAGCTAGACGAAATACACGTTCAATAGTCATAAATCTACGTAGTCGATACGATATTGAACGCAACCCAGCTGCTCACAGACATAATTTAGTCATGTGACCGTGACGTTATCAACGTTTTTTTTATGGTTTACTCCGATTTAAAATGGAATTTAGAATAATTTATAATATAAGAAATAACTGTAATATTTTATCTGTCTATTCGAAATCAATCTAATTAAAAACCGATCTCTCATCGCTCCTGTTTCTGATATGTCGCGTGGGAGATCTAACGAAACCGCTTTGAGGTCACATGTGAGTGAACTAAAAGTCATGAATTTATAAAGATATGCAAATGAGTTGACGACCTATTAATAAGCTTTTAAAAAAAGTTTATGAATTATTATGACTGACGATTTCGTCGTAAATAAAATGAGTTACATCCCTTTGCCTTACGTTAAACTTCCAAGATCGTGGAAGACTCAATTTCATTGGTCGAAAAAGACACACCTACGAGGTCACTCACATGTGACCTCAAAGCGGGTTTCGTTAGATCTCCCACGCGACATATCAGAAACAGGAGCGATGAGAGATCGGTTTTTAATTAGATTGATTCGAAATAACACAAAAAATTGTGGTGCACATTTTAAAATACCCGCTATGCGGGTTATTCACTGTGCACCACATTTTTTATGTTATTAATGCTTCGTTCACACGTACCTTTAATTAGAATTGAGTTCGAATCGAATGCGAATCGAATTCGCTAATCGCGTTCACACACTATTCTTTTTTAATTCGAATTGATTCGAATTGGTTATTTCTAATTAACTAATTTGCATTAGAAATACGTTTTTGATAATCCGAATTAAAAGTTAACGTCGTTAGGCAGCAACCATTTGATTTTCTGGGGGGGGGGGGGGGGGGGGGGGCTATGGTTTTTTTGCTGCCTTAGGACAGTAAAGCAATTTTGATGCGTATTTCATTTCGAATTAGAATTGACGTTGGGACGTTAAACGTTTCGAATGCGAATTAAACTAATTGTTTATGAACGTTAATCTTCATCTCTCTGTAAAAACCAAAATGTAGCTGGACCTTGCCCTACCCAATGATCATACTAGGTGTGTTGTTTCTCTTCTGTATTCTTGGTTATTGAAACTCGTACGGTCAGGTTTTAAAAAAAAAAAAGTGGCAAACTATACATTGTCTCAAAGGGAAACACAGACACAATTTGCTCACATGAACTTCACGTGAGATTCACCTCATATGATCTTATACATGAAAAAAATCATGTGAATATCACGTGAATATAACAAAAATAACAAATATGTATTTTCTCCGAGATTTTGATTAAAGTTCGAAAGTTTAGATGTAATTTGAATCACTTTATTTTTTTTGAATTCACAGTAATTTCACGCTAAAAAACAGTAACACTATCAAAAGACAAACAAGGATAGTTTACAAAACACAGCATAGAAAACTAAAGAGTATGCAACATGAACCCCATCAAAAACCTGGATGATCAATGAATGCTCTGAAAGTGAGAGCAGATTCTGCTCCACATGTGGCAACCCATCGTGTTCTTCGTGTAAGAATTTACATACCGATTGTTTACTTATTTGGTATTTCTAATTGTTACATTGTGTAGATATATAACTTATGTTTTGCTATCTGCATATTGTTTGCGTTATGACTACAACAGATGATAAATAACATCATGTAACTCATGTAAACAGTCAACACGTGCTTGTGATAAACATATAGTTGTGACGCTCGCCGTTAAGTTCACGTGACCATTTTTATCGGTAGTTTTATCAATATATAAATACATTTACAAATGGAAAATTTTAGTCATTCATGATATATACAGTGTTGATACTTATTTTTTCCTCAGATAACCATTGCTCAATCAACAAGAAAGATATACAGAAGATTTTAAGTAGAAACGAGAGAACTTAAAAAATTATCAGGTAAGTTAATTAGAATTATATAACATAACAATTGTTTTGAATTTTTATTTTTTTTTTATTTGTCGTTTAAATTTACGAAGATAAAACACATTGAATGGTGTTTGGTGTTTGTGTTACCCTAATTATCATGTTTGTTGTTGTTTATCCTAAAACATATCCTTTTCTATCCTTAAGTACTTTTTTTTTTGCATTAATATTAAATTGTTATTACCGGTCATTACGTAAAAAGTAAAGCATACATATTTTTTTAATATAAAATTTGACTGTTTTAATCATTTCTTTATAACTATTGTTATTTCTTTTTTCAGGCACATCTAACGTAAAAGATTGTTCTCCAGAAGCACCATAGCATATATAAGATAATGAGTCTCCTTTTAAGTACTTATGGAAGCGGGTCTCTTAAGGTCAAGAATATATGGAGTCATTGGGTTGACCATATTATGCAGAAACATTCAAAGTTGGTCATCACGGGGGCAGCGTTGATACGTCACAATGGAGAAACAGCAGCAGTGTCCAAAGGTTTCACTGTCTCAGATGAAGACTTGATTGTAAGTAACATATAGTCTTCTTTTTATCAACAGGATCGTCCTGAACATGCATGTTCTTTGTACAATTTGGAAATTAGTATGGCGTTCATTATCACTGAACTAGTATATATTTGTTAAGGGGCCAGTTAAAGGACGCCTCCGGGTGCGGGAATTTCTCGCTACATTGAAGACCTGTTGGTGACCTTCTGCTGTTGTTTTTTTCTATGGTCGGGTTGTTGTCTCTTTGGCACATTCCCCATTTCCATTCTCAATTTTATGAAATATTTGCCACTGGACGTTAAGCAAACAACAATCAAACAATTTTATCCACAGGAATAAATATGCACTGCTAGCTCATTTCGATTCTTTTATAGAATTATGCACCATGTACTTAGAAAAAAATAAGTAACAATTGTTCGAAAGGTGTTTGGGATTTGTTTTTTTTACATTTTTGTTTGTGTATTTTTGATTAGCAATTATAGTGTTGTTTGGTGTTTTTTTAACTTCTAATTTGGTTTTGAAATGCCGACATAATATCTTCTTTTGCATCTGGTGTATACCTTAATAAGATCGCAAACCAACAACAGAAATAATCAAAAGATGTCAATAAGGCAACACACTGTCTTCAAATATCTATTTTTGATTTAAATTTTGTTTTCTCATTGTCAGTTTGAAATTTCACAGTTCTTATTTCGTCCCAAATGTCCTGGGTTGAGGGAAATTCACATTTTCGTTGATATTTGATTTTGAGGTTTTTTCAAAGTCTACATACAAGTTTAATGTCCTTTGTAGGACAATTAAATTCGTGGTTCACCCACGAAAACCATAAATAGCGTATCCCTTAGACAATAATAAATCCAAAGTAACCGAAATCGTTGTTAATCAATGACTTGCTGACTTATTGGTTTTTTTTTTCTTTCTTTCAGAATGTCAAGAAATGTTTAGCTAATGAGAAGGCCGAAACTATACGGATAAAAGGTGTGACGTATTGCATTAAATCACGTGATCCTGGGCAATTTGTTTCGTTTAATGGGCAAACATATATTATCGTTTGCAAAACAAACTGTTTGTATATAATTGCCATGTGTAAATCAAGACATACGAGTGGAAAAGCAGCCGAGTGGATTAAAAAGATTGCAGAAATGATAAAAGCCAAAAAATGCTAGCATAAGTTTTCTTTCGATTACTAGCATATTTAACAATGATCTGAAAAATAAATTAGCATCTGAAGAACGGTAAAAAAGATTTTGCATAATATAGATATTGACATTACCAGCTTACTTCTTATGGCCTATAGTTGTCACAGACAAATCTTCCGAATGATGCAAAGTGAGTCACTGACAATTGTTCCCTATGCTGCAACGAGAGTCACAGACAATTGCTTCGAATGGCATAAAGTAAATCGTTGCTGTTGGTAATGGTTGATAATTCTTGATAAACATAAGAAATGAAATAGTATGACGAAACATACGAAATTGAAGTTATTTAGCTGTACGAGGAATGCATTCTAAAATCAGTCAAGTCGGTACTGTGGACGACAAGTGTGGTAAACTTATAGACATATTTGACAATAAAGCGTTGGAATCTCGTGTACACATGCACATGTTGTATTATAAATAAAATGTGTCTTAAGATTATTTTCAATGATTGCATTTTAGTTCCATTGATTTCTTTAAACCAATTATGAAATGTCAAAACTCTCCTATATTATATACATATTATCTTATCACTTGCATTAAACCAAAAATATAAAATTTTGAAAAGTTCAAATTGGTCAGAACTTCATTTTATTTTTTTATGAATTTGGATTTTGCTATTTTTGAAACACACGTACAATACATTTTGAGTGATATATATGGTTGAAATAAATAAATAATACTAAAGCATCACCGTATGTGATCAATTCAAACAGAAGTGGCTTGGGCTCTTCAAAACTAAGCAAAAGACTTCGATTACTGTACCTTCTGTTTAGATAAATATTTTAAAATTTCAGAATGAGTAATCATAAAACTGGAGTTGAACTTTAAAATGTTACTGTAAAGAACGGGGGGAAAAGTGTTATTTGTGTTAACTAGACATTTAGGATGAATCAAATTACATTATCATAGGCGGATCCAGGGGGCTCGGGGGGGGGGGGGAGCCCCCCTCTTTCGTGGGAAAAATTTGGTTGATTATATAAGGAATCACTGACACGTGACTGGAGAGGGGCCCCTTACATCAGTCAGCGGTCCCCCTTACAAAAAGTTCTGGATCTGCCACTGATTATTAATATTGTTCAGAGACGAAACATATTACAAGAAATCGTTTCAGCAGATGACCAGACATAACACTCTTTCCTGAAACTATGTCTTCTGCCAAAAAGACAGATCTCATAGATGTATTTAAGTTTATACGAGCGAGTGTGTCCTGGTGATGAACTAAAATGTATTTTGTGTATATGTAGTTTGTAGTCATATTTTATGTAATTAATGTGATGTCCTCTTTGTACCTTATATGTATTTGATGATGAGAATAAAGATAAAAAAAAATATAATGTGACTTTTTTTCACATTATTCGCAAACTCATTGCATATATATCTTAGGACAAAAAAGGGGGTAACTCCAGCACAATTAATCAATACGTCTTATAACTTTTCCAGTGAATGATCCAGAGGGGGCTTCGGGGGTTGGAACCCCCTTTTTTTAATGCATTTAAATAGGGACATGCAGTTGGAACCCCTTTTTATCCTGGGTTGTGAACTCCCCTTCAAAAAATTGCTAGATCCGCCCCTGATTTTTTTATATAAGAATAAGAAGATGTGGTATGCTTTCCAATGAGAATAATCTCCACCAGAGACCAAATGACCATGCAGTCATTAACAACTATATAAATCGCCGTACGTCTTTCAACAATGAGTAAAAACCATGCAGTTATAAAAGGCCCGAAATGACAAATAAATTTTGTAAAACAATCCAAACGAGAAAACTACCGGATTTATGTACAAAATAATGAACGAAAAACAAATAAGATATACAGCTTCAAACGACACCCACTGAATTACAGGCTCTGGCTTGGAATAAGCATATACCGGATGCGAATGGTTAAACCACGTCCACTTGTATTTTTGTCCATCTGATGAGTTAAGCCTTTTTCAACTGATTGTTATAGTTCGTTCTTATGTTGTACTGTTATACCACTGTCCCAGGTTAGGGAAGGGTTAGGATCCCGCTAACATGTTTAACTCCGCCACATTCTGTATGTATTTGACTGTCCGAAGTCAGTAGCCTATAATTCAGTGGTTGTCGTTTGTTGATGTGTTACATATTTGTTTTTCGTTTATTTTTTGTACATAAATTAGGCCGTTCATTTTCTCATTTGAATTGTTTATATTTGTCATTTCGGGGCCTTTTATAGCTGATTATGCGGTATTGGCTTTGCTCATTGTTGAAGCCGTACGGTGACCTATTGTTGTTAATTTCTGTGTCATTTGGTATATTGTGGAGAGTTGTCTCATTGGCTCATTGTCTAATTGCATGCAATGTATATGCTAAATGAACAGAAAAAAAACCTATAAAAGTTCCAGGCAATTGATGAGTATTATCAAACGAATTTCCGTCAATTCTCTTTGTTTGGAGCGTATGATTGTGTGTATATAGTACTTTACTTGTAAGGTTTCTCGACCTGTAGTAATATGTAATAAGAATTGACTGAATTTTGGTTGCTTATCGTCCAGTGGCAAATATTAGATGCATGAGATCAAATTAACAGTAAACGTTTATGTGCATCAATAAACGTGAAGAACCGTGATTGAAGTTGCGAGGCCTTTCATAGCTAACTGTACGGTAATTATCATTTCGTACGGATGTAAAAAAAAAACCGAAGATGCATAACAGTGGATTACATAAAGTTGAGAATAGAAACGGGGAATGTGTCTTAGAGACAAAAACCCGACAAAAGAGCAGAAAACAGCCCACGGCCAACAATGTCTTCAACACAGCGAATATTTGCCTCTAGACGTCGGGCAACCAACAATCAATCAATCAACACAGCGAGAAATCTCAACCCCTGTTGTCGGGATTCAGCTGGACTTTAGATAGACGCAGAAGGACTGTTACTAAATGTCGTCTCAATGAACCTGACCGTGTTATACACAGATGCACAAAGTACAAAAGTGCAACAGATTGAGATAAACTGTTTCTTTCATCTTTTGCACTGACATGCAAATATAAACACCAATTTGATAATTGTGTGTAAATAGTAAAGATGAAAATATTTGATTAAGATAATAGTGATACACACGGATCATGCGAAGGTATTGGATACAATTAATAAGACTAATATATTCAGTAATATAAACAATCAGAAAACTTTCTGGAAAGATGTAATTCAATAAAAGTTTTAATTTAACTTAGTATGAAAAAAGTAAAATCACAAAAATACTGAACTTAGAGGAAGATCAATTGGGAAAGTCCATAATCACATGGCAAAATCAAATAACAAAACGCATCAAAAACGAATGGACAAGACATGTCATATTCCTGACTTGGTACAGGCATTTTCAAATGTAGAAAATGGTGGATTAAACCTGGTTCTATAGCGCTAACCCTCTCACTTTAATGACAGTCTCATCAATTTCCGATATTTTTACATTGATGCGTTAAATAAACAGACATATAAAGAGATATAAGTGACTCCATCACTAAGACAAACCCAATGCATTTAGTATGTGTCTGTAATGAACATGTAATTAAATTAGGCCGTTAGTTTTTTTCTCATTTGAATTGTTTTACATTTGTCTCTTTTATAGCTTATGGTTGAAGGCTGTACGAAGACATATAGTTCCATATGTCTGTGCTATTTTGGTCTTTTGTGGAAAGGTGCCTTATTGACAATCATACCTCATTTTTTTTAAATTATTTATACTAGTTTGTTGTTATTTTAAGAGACTGCAATACTATGTTGGTTTGATAAGCTGAGATTTATTTTGTGTTTTCATGGTATTGTGTTGCTGTCGCATTGACGATACCTATATTATTGAGTGAACGTCGCTTTTTATTCATTTTCAGCACATCTTCACTAAAATAATAAAAAGCTGCCAGAGAGAGCTATACGGATCGATTTGACCTAAACGATAGGCATGAAAAACCTTAAACAAAATGGCAGCAATAAAAATGCCTGGTGAAAATGCAAGATATCTTTTTTTTAAATGAATATAGATATAAGATACCTAGTTCTTTGTTGACATCCTTATCTTGAACTACATTAATTGAAGCTATGTCGAAATATTTAAAGTGTAACGACGGGAGGTGTGCACCAAACGCAGCATGTGCGGCTGACAAGTAAAACATGTAAAAACAACATTCAAAATACTATAACAGGTAAACAAGTGATCATATATAGAATATGGAGAGAAATTGCCCATCTAGTTACGAATTTAATAAAGATGAGAAAAAATGAAAACAACACGTTATACGTTATATATTTATTTCTGTATATATAAATAGGTACGAAAAATTATAAACGGACAATTTTAAATATGTTATAAATCATGTAGGTATCGAAGTACTGACTACTGAACTGATGATATCCTCTGGGACTGATAGTCCACTAGCAGAGGTATAATGACTCAAAGAATTAAAACCAATACGTGAATTGTCCTTCTGACAAGCGGTTAAACCAGAGACATATATCACAGCCAGGGTTTTTTTTTTTTTTTTGGGGGGGGGGGGGGGGGGGGCGGACCTACCACTCAGTCTTCTTAAATTCTATCAGATTTTTTTTTTTAAAGAAGTAAATATTCCTATGATATTTTATTTTTTGTTCACTTATCATTTGCCATATTTTTTGCATTATATGAGATACATATAAAAAGCGTTAACACATAAAATTATTCGAAATCATTGACGTTACAACGTTAAAGAATCATGAAAATAAAAATAAAAGGGGGGTCCTTCCAGAAACATCTGTCTGACTTTGAAATAAACATAGGGAATATGATTGATAGATGAAAAACAATTACATTGTGTATAAGTCAGTACTAGTCTATACATCTTTTATCAACGATACACACATTCGATCAGGATACACTTTTGATGGCTCGTAATTCATATCATATCTGTACCGATATGTAGAGTATTTTAGACATTGATTTAGGTTCGTAAAATAAATGATAATAAAAAGAATATCTGCAATACTTCTAAAAATATCATTTGATTGAAATAGAAATATTTATTTTTGTTTTAAATTTGTTCTGTGGAATGCTTTTTGATCATTTTTTTTCTGAAAAGTTCGAAAATAATAAACAACAACAGAACACGTGCAAAATGTCAGAAGAAAAACAAACTGAAACTGAAACAGAAGAGTTTCTGCCTGGTTTCGACAGCCTAACTAACTACACACAGGTCATTTGTGTTTAAACCTCAATGAAGCAAATGCTTCTACTCATGTGTATCCTTCAGGCTTGTTATTTTAATTTGAGAGAGGTGTATGGAGTTGGCATCATTTGCTAATTATAGTAATTTTTAAGGTTCATGTGGACCCTTTGGCTAAAATTGCCGTATTTTCACATCAAAATTTACTCTAAGTACAGACAAACCTGAGTATCTGTAAAAGTTCAAAGGCATAGAAGCTGCCTCCTGGTGTGAGGCAGTAGGATGTTCTTGCTTTGTTGGAAGACCCAGTGGTGACTGTGTTGTTTTCTTCTTTTTATTCAAGTTGTGTTTGATATATTCCCTGATTCCATTCTCAGTATTTATTGATGCATCTAAATGGTCCAATTCATATGAAAAGATACCCAACATGACTTAACCGGATACATATTGAACAAATCAAAATATTAAGTTGCATTTATAAAAAAAAATATGACAACACTATGGAAAATCCTTGTAAAAGTAACAGACCCTCACCTATATTAAAAACCAACAGATGTGGTCTCAGGTGCTCGAGGACGGTTAGCAAATCAATGCAGGATACTGTACCTTCAGAAAATGGCATAGCCTGAACATGTTGAACACAAAACAAATGTAGAATCCCAAAAGTCTTGAAATCAGGTGCTATCACAACAAATTATCCTACATGTATATAATTACTTTGAGTGCTTTCATATATTTGATTTATAAATTATATATTTTCAGCAAGCACTAAAGACAGCTTTACAAGCTACCAAGTGTTCCAATGATTTACCAGCAACAGGAGATGACTTTGATTATTACTCCAGTTATCAAGGTGTCAGAGAAGTGTTGGATATTGAAGGCAACAGGATTCTTAACATGTAATTATAGATACATACATGTACATGTAGATAGATATAAGTCGATGTAGTATGAGTGCTAATGAGACGGTTCGTCATCATGGTCACAATTTGTAAAAGTAAACCATTATAGGTCAAAAGTACAGTAATCAACACAAACTAACTATTTTTAGCTCACCTGGCCCTTAGTGAGCTTTTCCCATCACTTGGCGTCCGTCGTCGTTAACTTTTACAAAAATCTTCTTCTCTGAAACTACTGGGCCAAATTAAACCAAACTTGGCCACAATCATCATTGGGGTATCTAGTTTAAAAAATGTGTGGCGTGACCCGGCCAACCAACCAAGATGGCCACCATGGCTAAAAATAGAACATAGGGGTAAAATGCAGTTTTTGGCTTATTACTCAAAAACCAAAGCATTTAGAGCAAATCTGAAATGGGGTAAAATTGTTTATCAGGTCAAGATCTATCTGCCCTCAAATTTTCAGATGAATCCGACAACCCGTTATTGGGTTGCTGCCCCTGAACTGGTAATTTTAGGGAATTTTTGCTGTTTTTGGCTATTATCTTGAATATTATTATAGATAGAGATAAACTGTAAACAGCAATAATGTTCAGCAAAGTAAGATTTACAAATAAGTCAACATGACCAAAATGGTCAGTTGACCCCTTTAGGAGTTATTGACCTTTATAGTCAATTTTTAACCATTTTTCGTAAATCTAAGTTATCTTTTACAAAAATCTTCTCCTCTGAAACTACTGGGCCAAATTAAACCAAACTTGGCCACAACCATCTTTGGGATATCTAGTTTAAAAAATGTGTGGCGTGTTTCGGCCAACCAACCAAGATGGCCGCCATGGCTAAAAATAGAACATGGGGGTAAAATGCAGTTTTTGGCTTATAACTCAAAAACCAAAGCATTTAGAGCAAATCTGACATCTGGTTAAAGTGTTTATCAGGTCAAGATCTATCTGTCCTGAAATTTTCAGATGAATCAGACAACCTGTTGTTGGGTTGCTGCCCCTGAATTGGTAATTTTAATGAAATTTTGCTGTTTTTGGTTATTATCTTGAATATTATTATAGATAGAGATAAACTGTATACAGCAATAACGTTCAGCAAAATAAGATCTACAAATAAGTTAACATGACCAAAATAGTCAATTGACCCCTTAAGGAGTTATTGCCCTTTACAGTTAATTTTTAACATTTTTCATAAATTTTTGTAAATTTTTTGAAAATATTTTCCACTGAAATTACTGGGCCAAGTTCATTATAGATAGAGATAATTGTAGCAATAAGAATGCTCAGTAAAGTAAGATCTACAAACACATCACTATCACCAAAACACAATTATGTCATGAATTTATCCGTGTCCATTGTTTAATATGCACAAGACCAAGGTGAGCGACACAGGCTCTTTAGAGCCTCTAGTTAAATCTGTATTAAATTAAAAAAACAAGAAACACTTATGAATCACATCAGTATGTATATATGATTTAAGACATTTAGGGTTGTACTACTACTTTATATTATCATGATTATATGACAAATGACATATTAATGTAATTCATAAACTTTTATGTTTTATGATTTTTAACCGGATTTTTGTGACAAAAATGTCGGTTATTGATTTGGGGATGTACGGCGGGCGGGCGGGCGGGAATCAAATGTTGTCCGTGCATTAACTCATGAACCGTTCAACCGAAGCTTTTAAAATTTTAATATGTTGTTACTGACAACTAAATGAAGGTCAAGTTCAATAATGGCGATTTTGACTTTTACCGTTCAGGAGTTATGGTTCTTGAAAGATTGAAAAATGGAGTTTCCAGTCGTGTTCGTGCATTAACTCATGAACCGTTCAACCAAAGCTTTTAAAATTTTAATATGTTGTTACTGACAACTAAATGAAGGTCAAGTTCAATAATGGCGAGTTTGACTTTTACCGTTCAGGAGTTATGGTTCTTGAAAGATTGAAAAATGGAGTTTCCAGTCGTGTCCGTGCATTAACTCATGAACCGTTCAACCAAAGCTTTTAAAATTTTAATATGTTGTTACTGACAACTAAATGAAGGTCAAGTTCAATAATGGCGATTTTGATTGTTACCGTTCAGGAGTTATGGTTCTTGAAAGATTGAAAAATGGTGTTTCGAGTCGTGTCCGTGCATTTTCTCATGAACCATTCAACCAAAGCTTTTGAAATTTTTATATGTTGTTACTGATGATAAAATAGAGGTCAAGTTCAATAATGACGATTTTGACTTTTACCGTTCAGGAGTTATGGTTCTTGAAAGATCGTAAAATGGCGTTTCCATTCACGTTGTTGCATTTACTCATTAACCATTCAATCTAAGCTTTTCAAATTTTAATATGTTGATACTGATGACAAAATGGAGGTCAAATTTGATATTAACGATTTTAACTTTCACATTCATCAGTAATGGTTCTTGTGATATTGCCAGGACACAAATAAATGTTAATAAATCCGGTTTGCTGTCGTTGTGACAGCCTCTTGTTAATATGTCAGCTGTAAAAATGAAAATTGCAAAAGTGAAAACCGCTTGATTCAGTTTGACATTGACATGAAGTTATCAGATGCAAAAAATAATTTCAACTGCGGTTCTTTAACTTTTAAAATAACATCATACATTTCAACCATACTTGAAAAGTATCTTCCTACGCGTCTGGCGTACTAAATTATAATCCTGGTACCTTTGATTATAACTATTCCCACAAATGTGATTTGTCCACTTAGCAAAAAATGTGTACTAGTCAAGCGAAAACAGACGTCACACTAAACAGCTCTGAAAAATATAAACAAACCCCAAAAAATCTGTTTCAGAACTTACAAAATGGTGTTATTTTGTTTTCAGAATCCAGAGTATTTTGAAGTATCAGAGTGTGAAGGGGAATCTGACGGGTAATAGCAGTGCTGTTGACCTTGAGGATAAGTTTGATGTTCTCATTGATGCTAATGACCAAATACTGGAAAGAGTGGTAATTATTTCATTTTATATTCATATCTCTTTATGAGAGCCGTAGTGTAGTGGTTAGTGCATCGGACTACTAACACAAAGGTTCCTGGTTCGATTCACGTTTGAGATGAAAATTTCAGGAACTCAATTTTTGGCTCTCCCTTGACACCATCTGCGAGTATGGTCTTGAGGAAATGATGATAGTCCATCGGAAGGGGACGAGAAATGGCTGACCCGTGTTAAGAGAGAGCCATATCTCTTGCACGTTAAAGACACCCTTGTAGATTTTGAAAAGAGTAAGCTAATGCCGCTACAAGGCAGCACTCGCACCCGCAAAGTTGAAAGGGATTAATATAAGTTGCAAAACTTGTTTCCCAATCCACTATAAATAAATATGTGTAAACTATACCTTTTAACATGTATAGGTACAGTATTTACCGTATTTAGCCATGTATAATAGGCAATTGTGTAACTCCTTTCAAAAATCATGAAAAAAAAGTTCCATTTGTTATTTTAAGGTAAAAATGGAGCCTTTTGGCATCTTGGATTGTAAAATAGCAGATGACTGAAAGTCATGATTTAGATAGAAATGACATTCATTTGTAAGATTTTTCATACATTTGAATACAATTATCTTATAATCATGACTGCTTTTACAAATACAGAATATTTTTTGACTAATTCATAAATGCGGAAGAGAATTTCAAGCATGCGTATTACACAGTAAACAAAGCATGTGTGTAAAAAAATAGTGAAAAAATACTATTTTCTATGTAAATTAAATCAAGTTTTGATTTAATTTTAAATCATAATTGACAATTGTCTTAGCTGAAAAGTAATTAAATAATGAAGACAGTTGGTATGGAATTTTAATTTCTTTATAATATTAGTTCGGAGCTTGTGATTAATAGCCAGGTGTGAATTAAATATACAGGTAAAGAGATTAGCGATCATTAGCCAATAGCTCCCCGAGGCATTAATAAAGTTATTAGGAGGGCCCTCAGGATTTATAACACTATACTGGAGTGGCAGTTTAATTACATAAATTTGATAACAAAACAAAAATATGTTCAAAATGGCAATTTTGAAACTCGATCTCAACACAATAACCGAAATTTTTTCTGTTGAAAAATAAAATTTGACCTAAATTCCAATTACACGCTTAGGACAACATACTTTCAGTTAAGGACAAGACTGGCAAATATGACTGTTTCCGGACCCTAGGTCAGGGGTAATTCTTATACAAGTGTTTTATATTTACTGGTACAGGTAAATTAATTTGGAGTTAGAGTTATATAATACTTAGACATTCATATATTTTTTTTACATGATTAAGAAAGTCTTATTTTCTTCTTTTCTTAATATCCGAGATAAGATGTTATCATACAAAAATATATATATTTATTTGAATTTTAGGGTGGCTGGCTAGATGAAGCATCTGGGATCAAGAAGAAAGAAACAACATTAGTTGTAGCATCAGCTACCCCAAAACATAATGCCACAGCTAGCTGGAATAAAAAGGTATCAAAGAAGGAAAAGTATACAAAATTGATAACTAACTTGTTAAAGGTCAATTTTAACAGAGCATCTCTGCAAAGTTCTGTGTAGGCACATTCTCTACAGAATTTAAATGCTGTTTTGTAATCTTGTCATGTGTAAGGGGTTACTTTTAATTACATACGTATACTGGTAATTGAATTTAAAACTAATTAATTATTTTTAAATTATGAATTGTCCATAGGGCCATAAAAAAGAATGTGTGTGTTTGCCCTAACCCTACCTACCCAGGACAAAGGTGCCTTCTCAAAATCTTTTATTGTCCTGATGTGAAAAAGTTTTTTTTTAATTAGATAGGCATGGAGACAAAAGAACATCTGAAACTTCAATTTATCTTTGCCAAAGAAAAAAAAAAGAAAATGCCTACCTACCTACCCACAGTCTCGGGTAGGGTTTGGGCAAACCAAAATATTTTTAAGTGTGGCCTAGCCTTTGCTGAAAAGATAAATAGATAATGAAATAAATCTTCTGAACTTGATCATTGTGTTCTCTAGTGAACTCAGATACTTTGATAGCAGTCATTAGCCTGATATCCCCCTAGAGGCATTAAAAAAGTAACTTTGAGGGTCCTGTAGAAAAAGTGAATTATTTACAGTACAAAATTGACAAAGACTTGCAAAACCAAAATGAATATGAAGACATTTTTCACTGATTGTGATTGGCATAATTTACCATGGAGAAGATTATTTGACCAAGTTATTTTAGCATCATAGAACAAGTAGTGGAGATTCCTGATTGAGGAGTTATGACAACCAATACATTTCATGAAACAAAAGACTCTTTTTGACTAGATCAAAATACACTAAAAGCTTTTGATTGACAGTGGGAAATCTGTCAAAAGTTTAAAGTACACTGACAACCTGCAATACAATAAACAAGTATCTTTTTGCAGTAATCCTTGACTCAATTCCAGTTTGATGAGCAAAAACAGAAAAATAAAAGCATTCATATAATGAAATTTTGAAGTCAGACTAGGATTTTGTAGTGATAGATTTATTTGCAACTTATTTTTTTTTTATTTCATTGACCGATTGTTTTATTTTGTTGTTATGACTCATTATTAATAAAATCAGCATTTGTTTTAAATATGACTCATTATTAATAAAATCAGCATTTGTTTTAATTAAATTTTTTTTCCAGTCTTCACCTGGACAGGGAAATAATTTGTCCAGTTACAGATTATTGACAGCAAGAAATATACAACGACCTCAGATGAGATTTAGAGACAAAATTGATAATGTAAATAGACCTTTTGTACCCTGCATTCGATACAAACCAAATGCTATGAAGACATTAGAAGGTATTATTATGTATTACGAAACATATATACCCTGTATACTGTGAATATAGAAATTAATTGTGATGTTATAATTATTGTGAAAAATGGAACAGGTTATAATCACAATAATTCTTCTAATCTTTGTGATCTTGTATTGGGAATTCGAACAGGGATACAATGATACTAATTTTTAAGAAATGCCAAGTAACTGACCTTATTGAATAGTGATCTATTTAGTTCTCCCTATACCAATACCTTTATTCTCATAACCATTGCAGGTACATAGGAAGTTATATGTACATAAATATGCATCTATATATAAAATAATATATATACAATACAGTGGTTTCAAAATAATATACATTTTAGCCAGGAGGACCCACTTGTTTATTTATACACTTACTTATGAACTAACATAATTCTTTTTAGCTCTGACTTTTTGTTTAGTTTGCTCATCAATTTTTAATAAAATTTTAGTGTAGTAACAGGAGCCAAATAGTGCTTATAATTTTGTCATAGTATATTAAATCTGAAGTAATTATTTCAGAAAGCTTACAATTACCTGAGGATATCACACCAGAAATGACAGAAAATCCAGCATTTCAGTAAGTTATTTAAAATCTGTTCAATCCCTGTCATTAACAGAATTTTGAGTCTTTAAAAGTCAACTTTATGAAAAAATAAGTTATTTTAAACATTTGCCACCAAAATACCTCATTTTAATATCCTTTACAATGTGTACTTTATTCTTGAAAAAAATGTCAACTTATTTTGTGAAATAGTAAATACTGCCTCTTTGAACATTTTTCAATTTGAAGTAAGGAAAGAAAGGTCTTCAAATTTTTGAAAATATAAATAATTGCCATGAAAGACCTCAGCAGACATTGCTTTTGTATAACAAAATATTCATCAAACTTGAGATAACAGTCTTAATTTGAACGAAATTCAAATCTTATTATCTAGTCAATTTCAAATCTATTTTTTTATAATTTAAATAAAAATGTATTTAAATGTTTGATATTATTAGTAACAAGTATGAAATACTGAATCAGTTTTATAACATTAGTTATGTTTATGACTTTATTAATAATTTCAGGTATCCTCATCCATATCAACATGAACTGGCCCATCTTAAACCTTTACAGAAATCTCTCAACGTATCAGCACCTATGGTAAATATTTCTTTGCAGTATCAGCATATTCAAGAAGAAAAAATAGTCATTGAAAACTATTCATCACATTTTGTAATTGACAGTTAAATTATAGGACTCAATTATGTTGGTTATTATACATACAATTCAAGTAATGTCTAACGTTATTGAAAAATTGTGTCGGACATCTAACATATCTTTTAAATGCTTTAGGAAATCTATTTCACTGTTGTCATTGTAGGACCCCAAGCCTCTAGCTGAAACAGAATGTATGATAGTCACAAATCTTGAAGAACTAAAAGATTTGTGTAACACACTCATGACGCAAGAAGAAATAGCCATTGATTTAGAGGTAAATAATATGAACACAAATTGAGATCTTAAACCTCTCAACAATTGTTCTAAATTGTTATTCTAATGCAACATTGCTTTTAATGTTCATATTTATTGGATAACATCACCAATTTTCTTGTCATCAATTTACAATTGATGCTATGAAAAGAAAGCACAAGTGCATACGAGGTATGGCAGATTTTATTGATGTTGTTTTCTGCCAGATTTTATTAGAATGTAGATAACGGTATTATATTTTAAGTAGGGATTGCACCGAGTACTCAAGTATTCAGGTAATCGGTCGGAAGCCAGAGTACTCAAGTACACTTTTAGTACTCAGATACTCTTTTGCCTGTTATAAATCTTGAGATAGTTCTCACATTTCCGCTCACTTTAGTTCTCTTGAAATATCCCCTTCGTAATACTATTTTGAATTCATTACCAACAATAATTCGATTATCCTGAGACTTCTATTTGGTACTAGCATATAGTAGTCCGTTCCTTTCCGAGGAGAAGTTGTCAAGGGCACTACTTGTAAAAAAAAATTGAAACTCAAACAGTCTTTCATCTGAAGTTCTTGACTAGATTATATTCTAAACAAGAATAAATTTAAAGTGCCCTTTGGTGAACCCTACTGATTAGAGACATTTTGAACGGTGTTTGTACACGAATCAACACTTTCATGGATTAATAACTCATCACAAGCCGTAAACTTACCTTTGTTTGTTAAACGAGACTTCTATGTATAAGTTATTGGTATGATATGTACGTTTAAATTAATTTAATTACTCTTTGTTTGAAACTTAATTATTGTTTAATTTACATTTAAAGAGAGGCGACAGTCAAACTCATAAGTTGAAAATCAACTGACAATGCCCCATGATGGCTAACATTTGAGGAAAAACACAAACAGACAAACATAGTGCAAAAAAACAAAACACAGAAAACTGAAGACTGAGCAACACGAACAAGCACAAGTAATTTGAAGTCCTATATTGTTGTTGACAAATTAATGAACAAGTGGTAATATAAAAAATACCAACTCAACAGGAACAGATGACACTTATTGTCTACTTTGTCAGACTTTTATATGCAAATATTTATGGTTTTATTGGCATGTTTCTAAATTGGTTCATGAACACCTACACAAACAATAATTGCTATTATGATAGGTTATTAGTAGAAACGGCGGTCAAGTATTCATTGTTAAATTGACACAAAAAAGGAGGTCAGATACACTTAACAGAGGATCAAGTTATTTTTGTAGTACGTTTGTCTTTTTGTTAATAAGTGTATGAAGGTAAAAACAAAAACACTGCATCCCACCTAAAATCTTTACTTTTCAATAGACATTTAAGATTCATCGGAGTACTTGAGCACTCGCAAGTATCATGACCGAGTGTTAAATTTCAAATCTTTTGACATCCCTAATTTTAAGCTCCAATGGTATCAATTGGTGATTTGATGGTAGTAAATACTGGTTTATTGGCTCTGCTTACAAGACACCAGTAAAATTAATTTGAGACCATAAAATCACCAAGTGATACCGTCAGTGCTTAAAATACAATACTGTTATATTCTAAAGAGTATAACAGAATTGTGCAAAAAAGGTCCCCCAGAAATAGTTGTACTACATTTTATATGTTTAAGGATGCGTTTCTAGACATTAAATACATATACTGGTAGCCATTTTTTTTGAAAGAGTACAAGTGAAACCATTGATAACTGTGTCTTTGTCTTTGAAAATGCAAAGACAAAATATTATGTTAATTTAAGATTTGTTTTGTGATTCAACTTCAAAATAAACTAACAGAAAAGAAAAGAATTACTCATAAGATTCTAAATATGTTATTAACTTAGTTATTGTTTTATTTCAGCACCATTCGTACAGATCATTTCAAGGATTGACGTGTCTGATGCAGATCTCTACCAGAACCAATGACTATATTATTGATACATTAGAACTTCGGAATGAACTACATTTACTAAATGTAGTTTTTACAGATCCCTCTATATTAAAGGTATAATTATAGACTTTTTTTTCATGTTTAAAGCTAGAATTTTTTTAAATACCATTAACTTTGCATTTAAGAATTGAATGCTTCTTTTTGTAAATTTATTGGGGTGTAAAAGCGGTGACCGAAGTACATTTTGAATGAAGCGCGGTAGCACTTCATTCTAAAAATGTGCACACGGTCAACGCTTTTACAACCCTATAAAGTTATAAAAAGAAGCATTCAATACTTATAATTACATTTTTTAGCTATGATCATGAAAACACGAATTTTATATATCTTTTTTATTTAATTCACCTGTGCACTTTATTGTTGGACCACGTGTTATCATGAATGATAAGTTGTATTGAGCAATGCAACTGTTTTAAAAATACGGAATAACACATGATGTGCAGTTAACCAATCAGAATAAAGTATTATAATGAAACATACATCTAATGTAATTATTATACATTAAATGTCATTCATATCCATTCTTGTTCAGCATGTTCAGCTTTGGTGAAATATTAGATTTTGTTAGCGCATCTTTAAAACTTAGAAATGATCTTGGTGAAAGTAGGATTCAAAGGAGTTAGTTCAATAACACATAATATTGGCCCTTAAGTTCTGAAATTTTTAAGATGGGATAATGTAATGAAAATTTTATGAAACATATGTAAAAAAGTCAAAATCTTTCTTAGGCCAAAAAAAAATATATGTCTGTTTCCTGTTTCCCGACCGACCCTGACTCAAACCCCCCGACCCTAGATCTTTTTATTCAAATCCGGAAAATTCATTTCCGGTCCGATCCAGATCCGTATTTTACTATGCCCAAACAATCAAAATGGCTGCTCCCAGCACAAATGTGCTACAATTAAGGTTTAAAAAATGTCAGCACTGGGAGGATTATTCAATTAAAGCTTCTTTAAAGGGATTAAATCATTTTGGGGTACAGGACCCTAACCAAACATGACATTTAACCACCTGCAAATCTGACAGGGAGTGCAAAAAAAAAAACAAAAAAAAAAAAATCCCCGACCTACCGACCCTGATTTATTTGCCTTGGAAGCAGGAAACAGACATATATTTTTTTTTGGCCTTATAAAAGAGATTTTGAGCAATTGAGTCATTAGTGATGTTTTTGTGATGTTATAAATGTAAATGAATTTCGTCTAAATCTAATTTTTGCATAAATTCATGACAGTTTTCTAAGAAAATTTGATTGTAAATCAAATCAATATCCATTTTGAACCTCTGAAACAGGGTCAAATGAAAAGTGATCAGTGTCCAAGCAATCGTTTTAATCATGTTTGTTCAAGTTCAAGGAGAACATTGTATAAACTATGAATTAATGTTAATTATCTGTTTTAGGTGTTACATGGTGCAGATATGGACATCGGCTGGTTGCAAAGAGATTTAGGGTTGTATATTATCAACATGTTTGATACAGGACAGGCTGCTAGAGTGTTGAATATGGCACGGCACTCCCTGGCACATTTGTTACAGGTTTATTGTCAGGTAGAGGCAGATAAACAGTATCAGTTAGCTGATTGGAGAATAAGGTAATTGAATATAGTAAATAAATATAAGAAGATGTGGTATGAGAGCCAATGAGACAACTCTCCATCCAAGTCACATTTGAAAAGAAAAACCATTATAGGTCAATTCACAGTCTTCAACACGAAGCCTTGGCTCATACTTAACAGTAAGCTATAAAGGGCTCCAAAATATTACTAGTGTTAAACCATTCAAATGGGAAAACCAATGGTCAAGTCTATAAAAAAAAAAGAGAAACCATTATGAAACACATCAACAAAAAGCAACTACTGAACCTCAGGTTCCTGACTTAGGACAGGTGTAAACAAATGCAGCTGGTTTATACATTTTAATAGCTATAGGTTAAGTGTAGTCATATGACTGCAAAATTTATCCTTTATAACCAATAAAACGAACTGTACATGGCTATAAACATTAATCATGATCACAATGAAGACTTTAAAATCTAAACCATAAAAGTTACTGTTGCAGAACTCTGACAAAGAAATAAAAAACTGACTGTATATCTGTCTGTTTGCTTTATTACAAGTATAAATACAACTTTTGTGGTGAAATCTGCATAATCACTTGTGCAAAGGGTAGACAATTCACCATTAATGAGGGGAGATAATTCTTTTAATATTTTTACAGACCACTCCCTGAAGAATTAATCAAGTATGCGAGAGAAGACACCCACTATTTACTGTATATCTATGACAAGATGAGAAATGAATTGATTGAGAGAGGAAATGAACAGAATAATCTCCTTCATTCTGTTATTCAGAAGAGTACTAGAGTCTGTTCACAGGTTAGTATCAGTTGGGTAGAAAATGTAAAGAGTCATTGTAAGGTTAAGCAAGGTTAGAAAGCTCAAAAAACAGGGACAAAAGATACCAGAGGGACAGTCAAACTCCTAAATCGAAAATAAACTGACAACGCCATGGCTAAAAATGAAAAAGACAAACAAACAAACAATAGTACACATGACACAACATATAAAACTAAAGAATAAACAACAGGAACCCCACCAAAAACTAGGGGTGATCTCAAGTGCTCCTTAAGGGTAAAAATATCCTGCTCCACATGTGGTACCAATCATGTTGCTCATGTCATTACAAATAATAGCCTGGTAAATAGTTGTGGTTCAGTATTTATGTAAGCTTTCCAGGAGAAGGTATAACTTATCATTTAGTAAGCTCAAGACGTTCAAATGAAAAAAGTACCCAATGTTTTTCTTTGTTTTGAAAGAAGAATTTCCTTGATTATAGGTGTACAGAAAACCTATATACACAGATGGTTTATACATGGAATTATACAAGAAGAGTAAGAAAGTGTTCAACTCTAGACAATTGGCTGCATTAAAAAACTTATATTCCTGGAGAGACAGAATAGCCAGAGTGGAGGATGAAAGTATAGGGTATATATGTTTTAACCCCGCCACATTAATTATGTATGTGCCTGTCCCAAGTCAGGAGCCTGTAATTCAGTGGTTGTCGTTTGTTTATGTGTTACATATTTGTTTTTACATAAATAAGGCCGTTAGTTTTCTCGTTTGAATTGTTTTACATTGTCTTATCGGGGACTATTATAGCTGACTATGCTGTATGGGCTTTGCTCATTGTTGAAGGCCGTACAGTGACCTATAGTTGTTAATGTCTGTGTCATTTTGGTCTTTTGTGGATAGTTGTCTCATTGGCAATCATACCACATCTTCTTTTTTATATTTATTATGCTTTTCCTTGTCCAAATCAGCACTGGTTTCATATTGATACTCCTTAACTGTTGTCTTTGTTTAAGGTTTAATATTATGAAATTGAGCTGATATGAAAAACAACATTTAATATGTAAAAAATAAGGAGATGAGGTTTGATTGCCAATGAGACAACTCTCCACCAGAGACAAAATGATGTAGAATTTAGATACTGTGTGTCATTGTACAGCATTCAACAATGAGTAAAACCTATACCCATTAGCAAGCTATTTGGGGCTCCTCAAATGACAAACAAGCAAGTTTGCAATGAAAAGATTAAATGTGTCTTCTTTCAGTTTGTATTTGATGAATCAAAAATCATAACAAGTCCATTATTAACAAGGTACCTTGGGTAATATCTAGAACTTATGCGATCTTGTGAAATATTTGATATGAAGAATATAATTATCTGCATGATCTGTATACAGGGGTACATGTAATTGTTTTATGTCTGTTTCTTTTCAGTTATGTATTACCAAACCACATGTTATTACAAATAAGTGAAATATTGCCAAGAGAGAGACAAGGTGTGCTAGCTTGTTGTAACCCTATACCTCCACTGGTTAGACAGTATCTGATAGAAATACACAATATTATAATGGAAGCCAGAGAAGTACCTCTTACTACAGTAAGTAATCCTATACCTCCACTGGTTAGACAGTATCTGATAGAAATACACAATATTATAATGGAAGCAAGAGAAGTTCCTCTTGCTACAGTAAGGATATTCCATATTACAGGGTTTAAGCTAGGATTTTGAGGGCTTTAGTCACTTTTGCGCGCTATTAAAATCAACCTTATTTTATGTAAAAGCAATGGACCAATGATGTATATTACTAACTTCATCTTTTGACTTAGTCAGATTTTAAGGGATTGAGGCACCAGCATGATTGGCAGTTATTGTATGATTTGACTGTATTGGCCATTATTATGGAAGATTCTGGCATGGAATCCAGAAATTTAGTTCACAATTTCTCTTCAGTTTGTTCCAGGGGTCATTCCTGATCAACAAAAGTTGGATTCTATATTTTTTAAACAAGGAATCACAGCAGAAATTAATTTGCAATGATTATTTCACTGCATAATCATTATCCTTATAAAACGTCTAAGTCGATATTTGGAAATCATTTCTATCAAGTTGGAAATGTATAAAATCCTTTTTGGAATGATAATAATGACTGAAAGGAGGTTGTCAACAAATCAACAATAGATCACGTTTACTACTTTCGGTTTAAAAATGAAACGAAAACGGGAAGTGACACGTGGATAATAAATTCAAAACGAGTCCGGATTCATCAGGAAATTATCATTTTTCGATTTAAATTCCTTAAGTAAGAGATATATATAAATTTGTCTCTCGTTTAATTGATTCTAAATGATTTCATATTTTACGTTTTTAATGTCTATAAATAGTCAAAGGAATACTTTCACGCATGCGTAGAACACAATACAGGAAGCACCTGTTTAAAACATATCTCGTGAACTTTTTGAATAAAAACATTTAAGTTCTTTATTTTAAATGGAAATTGTCGAAAGTTTTTGATGAAAATTTAAATCAAATATGACGAAAATGCCTTCGAATGACGAATCTACGAAAAACTAACTTCAGATTGTGATCGTTTGGGAAATATTGAAATTCAAATGCGAACTGTCCGGGTTATTACATTTTTGATTAAATGACGAAATTATACTCCTGGTTGTTGAAATGCCGACTGACTGGTTTTCCTAGGGAAATAATTATGATGGTCATTCAATTATGGGGTTAATTAATAAATTACGGATAAGTGACCCATCTGATGGCGATAAGCGGATTAGTTGTAATCATAACTTGTAACACCTGTTGAAAATGTTAATTACCTGGAGGTCATAAACTTGTCAAAAACATGACGACAGGTAGATTTATAGTTTTTATTGCGAAATTTTTTTTACACTTTCAAAATTAAAGTGACGAAATTGATTTGAAATACTTTCGTCAATGAGAAAACCCTTTCGTAAAATACGAAAGTGACGAGCGCTAGCAAAATCACTGCATATTATTGCATAGCAATATAATATTTCCCACAGAAAGTAACCAAAAGTTAGCGTGCAATAAATTCCAATATTGCACTAGTGCAATAAATCTTCAAAATTCATGACGTCATCAACGACAAAATCTTAGTTTAATCCAATTTTTCTTTAAAATATTATATTGCTATACAATAAAAGGGTTATTGCATGAATATTGGGGAATATTGTCCCTCGTTGAACATATATTGCTATACAATAAAAGGGTTAATGCATGAATATTGGGGAATATTGTCCCTCGTAGAACATATATTGCTATACAATAAAAGGGTTATTGCATGAATATTGGGGAATATTGTCCCTCGTTGAACATATATTGCTACACAATAAAAGGGTTATTGCATGAATATTGGGGAATATTGTCCCTCGTTGAACATATATTGCTACACAATAAAAGGGTTATTGCATGAATATTGGGGAATATTGTCCCTCGTTGAACATATATTGCTATACAATAAAAGGGTTATTGCATGAATATTGGGGAATATTGTCCCTCGTAGAACATATATTGCTATACAATAAAAGGGTTATTGCATGAATATTGGGGAATATTGTCCCTCGTTGAACATATATTGCTATACAATAAAAGGGTTATTGCATGAATATTGGGGAATATTGTCCCTCATTGAACATATATTGCTATACAATAAAAGGTTTAATTCATGAATATTGGGGAATATTGTCCCTCATTGAACATATATTGCACTCGCAAGCTCGTGCAATATAAAATTCTACTCTGGACAATATTCCCCAATATTCATGCAATAACCCTATATTATTACTAATTTGTATATTTTAACTTATTTGAATGGATCAGGGATATTCACATGTTGATCTATATTTTTGAAGGTAGATAGAAAACCTCAGATAACAAAAGTGATATTGCACAGTCATTTTTATATTATCACAATGCAGATATATTAAATGAACACTGAAAACATTTTTTAAGATCTATATTAAAAGGATTTCTGAAATTTGGTTTTAGGGTTTATATAGGTCAGCTTTACCGTTGATGGCGCAGCAAGCCAACAAAATACATCTAAAATATTCAAAGAATTGAGCTTCTGGATTCAAAAGTCTTATCATGAAGACTGGATGCATTTTCAGATTCATCACTCACCCATTTACTCTTTTCCGAACACTTACATCATTTACACATTGATATTAACAAATAAATTATACAATAAGATGCGAACACTTGTTTTACAAATTGAAGACAGAAAAAAGATTGAAGTAAGAATAGAATATAGATCTTATACTTATATTTTCAGGTCTCAACACCTAAAATCAAGGAACCGAGTATGTACAAACATCCCAAATATAACCCTGACAGTCTGTTAAACTGTACACATGATATGTCATACCAACAGAAGTACCAAGATCTGGGAAACACACCATGTTTACTGGGTAAGCCTAAACAATTGATATTGTTGGACTAATTTTACACCAACTTGAAATTTGTTTTCAATTTGCGACTGAACTTGTTAAAGTGGGTTGGTAGGAAAGATAAGTTTACAGAATTGTAAGGGGTTTTGAACTGCTGAATGATTCTAGATAAATTATACCCAGAGAGATCAAAATGTTTGTAGTCCAGTCAAACTAAGTTTGAACCGCAAACTAATTGCAACATGATTTTTTTAACTGTAATCTATAGCATTAAGTCCAAAACCTACACAGAAAAAAGTCCCATAAAATCTAACTTGAGGAAAACTCAAATTTTGCATTTTGAATTTCTTATGGAAATTAACATTGGAAAGGGAGTTAACTCCGCAAAATTAGTCCTTATTTGTCAGTTGTAGGTTGATTTTAATTAAATTCATGTAAAATATGATACTTTGATGGTGTAATAAGTTCGTATTTGACTACATTATATAATCTTCTGCTCATGAAATGTACAAAACCGAAGCGTTATGGGTATTTTTTTTTTTGCACATTTTTCATTAAAGAATTTCAAGTTTATGGCTTTGTGACCATTTTAAAAAAAATAATGTTAATATTTGGTATTGTTTATATCTGTCAATTATATTTGTTCAGCATCTATCTGTTAAAAGAAACTTTAAAACTACAAAAAGAAGATATGCTAAATTAGTTTTATTCAATTTGAGATTTTTTACCATGACATGCTGAAAAATCTAATAAACGGTCAACTAATGAATTATGAAATCTAGGTTGTAGCTTGATAAAAGATACACATTAAGAGTTGTTTGTTATACTCTCAAGACGGCTAAAATATCAAGAATCAATACGTTCTGTTGAATAGAAGCGGAAAAGTTATAATTTTGTATCAATTTTTATTGTTATTTCTGTTTTTTTGGCAGAGTTAGCTCCCATATCAATGCAAATCTCCATAGGACTTTTAAGATCATTATTTTTTAGTTCCCCTCAAGTTAGATTTTATGGAACTTTTTTCTGTGTATATTTGAGTTATAATGCTAAAGATTAAATCTTAACAATCTTCTGTTGCAATTACTTCAAGGTTAGGGTCAAATTTATGCTAGATTGACCAGACTATTGCAAAAACTGCAAAAACTGATTTTCAAAATTGTAACATCTGGAACATAGGCTGTTGATACCCTACAATATATCTTTGTTCAAACTTATAGAATTACTTAATTGATAAAATATATATAGCCTTGCTGAATTCAAAACACTTTTATGCATTGTAGATTTACTTTCATAATCAGCATAAAGTTTTTTCCTATATCTTTATTGAGCAAGTCAAATTATTAATCATATTTAGCATTGTAGCTTATTCTCAAAATATATCATGTAATGGTCACAATGCCAATGGATTTATAATTATTATGTTTTGTTGATTTTGTGGGTATAGATGAACAACACATTTAATTGTTCAACGAGATAAACAAAAAATTATACAAGCTAATATGCAGAATTTTCTAGAAATTACAGCTAATTTCCTAATGCATGTAAAGTAAAACTTGGTTGGCTTGCTTGCTTTGTTTGTATTGTTGTTAATACAAGCTTTGTAAATAAGATTGACATCTTTAAACAATATATATAGTCATAGTTTAACCTGTATATATAATATTTGAATTTAATTTGTTGTTATCCTAATGATTGTACAATATAAAAACAAAGCAAGCAAGCTAACTTAAGTCTTGCTCTACATGCTTTAGGAAATTAGCTGTAAGTGTTCATCATGTCCATGGAACTACAAGTTTTCTGCCATCAATAAAGATAATCACATTATATTTCGTTTATTTCAGATCCTACGTTACTGAAAGAGAATCCAACCATGTTTGGAAACAGTAATGAAAATATTACTATACTGAAGAAAAAACCTTTATTAACAGTGTTTGAAAATCATGTAAGTATAAAAAAGAAGGTATGATTGCCAATGAGACAACTCTTCACAAGAGACCAAATGCCACAAAAATCAACAACCACAGGTCACCACATGGCCTCCAACGACAAGCAAAGTGCACATTTTAAAAGATTATCAATTTGAAAGATCCATTGACATGAGCTTTTTCATTAATTTAAAACAAATTGGGGGGATAATTGATGTTGTAGTTATGTTCGTTCAAACTTGTAGATATCACATCCATAGCCATGGGGGTTTGAGGGATACAAACGCCTTTGAAAACAAATAAGCACTGTTTAAGTTGAGTATGATTATATTGTCCCCCATTATTATAAATGATAGATTTGTAAAAAGGGAATATGGGATGAATATTAATGTTGGTTACTAATTGATCAACCTGTTTTGAATTTCAGTCACCTAAAGAGTTTACAAGAGCACAGAGAATGGCAGCAGCAATAACAGCCACCTTTGTTAGTCCAATTTCACAGGTAATAATTTCAGTTTTTATGCCCCACCTACGATAGTAGAGGGGCATTATGTTTTCTGGTCTGTGCGTCCGTTCGTCCGTCCGTTCGTTCGTCCGTTCGTCCGTCTGTCCCGCTTCAGGTTAAAGTTTTTGGTTGAGGTAGTTTTTGATGAAGTTGAAGTCCAATCGACTTCAAACTTAGTATACATGTTCCCTATGATATGATCTTTTAAATTTTAATGCCAAATTAGAGGGTTTACCCCAATTTCACGGTCCACTGAACATAGAAAATGATAGTGCGAGTGGGGCATTCGTGTACTGGGGACACATTCTTGTTCCTAATTTTTTGAAACAGCATCGGTGGGAAATAGGATGTCAGAAGAATTTCAGCAAGAAAATTATCCTGTATGAAATATGACATTATATAGAAAGTACATCCCATAGTTGGTTTCAACCAAATGTTATGAAACTTATAGTACACAATGTTTATTACCACAAAATCAGATCAAGTTGAAATTTGGGTAACGTTACTTTTACCGTTCTTCAGTTCTGTCCCTTTATAACTTTATGTGATATGCAAGCGTGGGCATCATCTGTGTCCCATGGAAACATTACCCCTTAATTTTTCTTGTATTCCAGGAAGGTTATAATTTGGTGATGTAATAAAAAAATAACTAATATTTATGCATAAATTTTTTTACAGTATCTTCCAGAAACTAAAGATGGTAAACATGAGCAGGTAAGTTGTTAAGTCAATTACATTGTACATAAAAATCTTTAATGCTATATCAGTGATATTTCTTTTTAAGCACACCCGTATTGTAAAGTATGATGCTATATGAGGGTTGTAATAGGTGTTTCTTCATGAGGAATAATGGTAAAAATTCTTTCCAAATGACTTTAACAGTAATTTTTTGGTGCATGACAATAAAATGAACACTTTCTTTTAGACGATAAAAAAATTGTCTGATTTTGACAAATCACATTATTTTTTTTCCAAAAATTACTGTAATGATAATTATTTAAGACCTGTGACTAATCCTGTTAACGATATTTTGACAAATCAGGGTAAAATTTAAACCAATTTGACACTAATTGTAGCCAAAAATGACCATTTCATGTCTGAAGATAAAGGGCATTGCTACCCTCCTAGATAAGCTACTTAGTGACATTGAAGTCACTATGGCCTACATGTTTTGACAGATCATTTTTTTGTGTAGATCTCATTCTCAGGAACTGTGATGATATGTTACATGTAATGACATATTGAGATCTCATTCTCAGGAACTGTGATGATATATTACATGTAATGACATATTGAGATCTCATTCTCAGGAACTGTGATGATATATTACATGTAATGACATATTGAGATCTCATTCTCAGGAACTGTGATGATATATTACATGTAATGACATATTGAGATCTCATTCTCAGGAACTGTGATGATATATTACATGTAATGACATATTGAGATCTCATTCTCAGGAACTGTGATGATATATTACATGTAATGACATATTGAGATCTCATTCTCAGGAACTGTGATGATATATTACATGTAATGACATATTGAGATCTCATTCTCAGGAACTGTGATGATATATTACATGTAATGACATATTGAGATCTCATTCTCAGGAACTGTGATGATATATTACATGTAATGACATATTGAGATCTCATTCTCAGGAACTGTGATGATATATTACATGTAATGACATATTGAGATCTCATTCTCAGGAACTGTGATGATATATTACATGTAATGACATATTGAGATCTCATTCTCAGGAACTGTGATGATATATTACATGTAATGACATATTGAGATCTCATTCTCAGGAACTGTGATGATATATTACATGTAATGACATATTGAGATCTCATTCTCAGGAACTGTGATGATATATTACATGTAATGACATATTGAGATCTCATTCTCAGGAACTGTGATGATATATTACATGTAATGACATATTGAGATCTCATTCTCAGGAACTGTGATGATATATTACATGTAATGACATATTGAGATCTCATTCTCAGGAACTGTGATGATATATTACATGTAATGACATATTGAGATCTCATTCTCAGGAACTGTGATGATATATTACATGTAATGACATATTGAGATCTCATTCTCAGGAACTGTGATGATATATTACATGTAATGACATATTGAGATCTCATTCTCAGGAACTGTGATGATATATTACATGTAATGACATATTGAACATCAGTTTGAAGGTCTCCTCTCTTGTAAGGATATTTTGACTTTTTTGAAGGGTGACCTTTACATATGCATGAAGGTTAAACAGTATATATATTATTTATTCGTCTTTCTACTGTGCTACTGAAAATCTATTAACAGGACCTGTGCACCAATTTTTTTTTTTTAATAATTTTATTCAGAAGTTGCTGTAAGAAAAATCGATGCTCTATTTTGTATTTTGACTGTTGCAGAAAAATTTATCAGCAGTACTTTATGACTTTAATTGCACTTATATGGAACAGTATAGATGTTTTAATTTCTATTATATTTGAAATATTATTTTACAAAATTTTGTTTAATTTTGACTATAGGTGTTTAATAACTGGATGTTAATGAAACACACAGCAGTGAAGCGAAAAGAAACACCCCCTACTCCTGCAACATCTTCAGGTAGGTGTAATGATTAAAGGAAGCAATTCAAGTGTGTGGTGATGGGAGTACCATCACAATATCTATAAAACAATGAGAGAAAAAAATATTGCTGAGAGCAACAAAAGGCAAGAGCTTGACTTGTCAGATCAGAATGAAGCCTAAAAACAACTGTATCCAGACTTGGCAGAACCATGAAATCACATGTATCCAGGAAAATGTAAGGTTTCCACAATCCACCAACATTGGTATTACATAAATAAATGAATCCACAGAACTTTCCGATAGGTTCCATACAACTTGTAATTCAAAACAAATTACTACTAGTGAATAATTATAGTTTTCAAAAAACTAAAGTTTAGTCTCTTTTCAAGACTTTATTTACTAATTCCAACAAGAGGACAAATTTGCTACCATATATATTACAAAATAATGCTACCAAAACCATAATAACTCTTTAGTAAAATAAAAGGTAAGAATGCAGAATTTGCATTAGGAAGATATTTATACCCCCTGCTTTAAAAAAAGGGGGGTATACTGTTTTACCTCTGTCCATCCCTCAGTCAGTCCGTCCGTCCATCCCATGATTTCGTCACATTTTTCTCAGGAACTACATTACAGGTATTTCTGAAATTTGGTTTCAATATTTATATAAGTCAGTTATACCATGTGATGCGTTTTCAGATTCATCACTCAACAACTTCCTGTTCACCGAACACTTATATAATTTTACACATGATAGCCAAGTTGAAAATTTTCGTCACAATTTTCTGAAGAACTACAATATAAGGATTTCTAAAATTTGGTTTCAGATTTTATATAAGTCAGCTAAACTGAATGGGCTTTCAGATTCATCACTTAACAACTTACTGTTTACCGAAATATTTTGGCGGGGTATCATCAGTGAGCAGTAGCTGGCAGTTTCACTTGTTTGTTATTCTTACCATGATGTTTAATTTTTTATTTTTAGGACCACCTGCTGCTAAGCGACAAAAGGTTGAAGTTAAAGATACTGGAGATTTGTTACAACCGTTTGGAAAGGTATGTAAAAAGTTAAAGTGTGCATTTACATAAACAGCCTTTGATATACAGTAAATTCAGAAATTCTGGTCTGCATTAGTTTTAGAGTTTTTATACGACCGCAAAATTTGAAAAATTTTTCGTCGTATATTGCTATCACGTTGGCGTCGTCGGCGTCGTTGGCGGCGTCGTCGGCGTCCGAATACTTTTAGTTTTCGCACTCTAACTTTAGTAAAAGTGAATAGAAATCTATGAAATTTTAACACAAGGTTTATGACCACAAAAGGAAGGTTGGGATTGATTTTGGGAGTTTTAGTCCCAACATTTTAGGAATTAGGGGCCAAAAAGGGCCCAAATAAGCATTTTCTTGGTTTTCGCACTATAACTTTAGTTTAAGTAAATAGAAATCTATGAAATTTTGACATAAGGTTTATGACCACAAAAGAAAGGTTGGGATTGATTTTGGGAGTTTTGGTTCCAACAGTTTAGGAATTAGGGGCCAAAAAGGGACCCAAATAAGCATTTTTTTTGGTTTTCGCACCATAACTTTAGTATAAGTAAATAGAAATCTATGAAATTTAAACACAAGGTTTATGACCATAAAAGGAAGGTTGGTATTGATTTTGGGAGTTTTGGTCCCAACAGTTTAGGAATAAAGGGCCCAAAGGGTCTAGATTTAAACTTTGTTTGATTTTATCAAAAATTGAATAATTGGGGTTCTTTGATATGCCGAATCTAACTGTGTATGTAGATTCTTAATTTTTGGTCCCGTTTTCAAATTGGTCTACATTAAGGTCCAAAGGGTCCAAAATTAAACTTAGTTTGATTTTAACAAAAATTGAATCCTTGGGGTTATTTGATATGCTGAATCTAAAAATGTACTTAGATTTTTTATTATTGGCCCAGTTTTCAAGTTGGTCCAAATCGGGGTCCAAAATTAAACTTTGTTTGATTTCATCAAAAATTGAATAATTGGGGTTCTTTGATATGCCAAATCTAACTGTGTATGTAGATTCTTAATTTTTGGTCCCGTTTTCAAATTGGTTTACATTAACGTCCAAAGGGTCCAAAATTAAACTAAGTTTGATTTTAACAAAAATTAAATTCTTGGGCTTATTTGATATGCTTTATCTAAATATGTACTTTGATTTTTGATTATGGGCCCAGTTTTCAAGTTGGTCCAAATCAGGATTCCATATCAAGTATTGTGCAATAGCAAGAAATTTTCAATTGCACAGTATTGCACAATAGCAAGAAATATCTAATTGCACAATATTGTGCAATAGCAATTAATTTTCAATTGGAGTTATCTTTCTTTGTATAGAATAGTAGTTGATAATATATGTTGGAAATTTACCAGACATGACTATGATGTCATTTTCTATTTTTATTTGCCAATAACTTTATGTAAATAACTTCATTGGAAATTTGCCAATATAAAATGTTGCTGATGAAGCTTTTTTTCCTTATCTTATCTAAAATGTTTTTAGATAATGTATGTTGGACATTTGCCAGACATGACTATGATGTCATTTTCTATTTTTATTTGCCAATAACTTTATGTAAATAACTTCATTGGAAATTTGCCAATATAAAATGTTGCTGATGAAGTTTTTTTTTATTGTTTTATACAATAAACAATGTATATTCACTTTTACTACCAACCAATCTTTACCATTCAGTGATAACAAGCACTTTATTTTACATTTTAATATCTTATGATGTATTTAAAAGAGTAGTTATTGTTGCAAACTCCATTAGAAATTTGAATTGATATCAGTTTTGGAAAAAGGGAAACGGGGATGTGAAAAAAAGGGGGGGGGGTTTAAATTTTTCTCAATTCAGATTTCATAAATAAAAAGAAAATTTCTTCAAACATTTTTTTTGAGAGGATTAATATTCAACAGCATAGTGAATTGCTCAAAGGCAAAAAAAAAACTTTTAAGTTCATTAGACCACATTCATTCTGTGTCAGAAACCTATGCTGTGTCAACTATTTAATTTTAGATTTAAAAAGTTTGAAGAAATCTTTAATTGATTTGTAAAATCTTGACATTTGTTTTGTGTAAAAAAAAAACATATAATGTCAAAAATTTGATCACAATCCAAATTCAGAGCTGTATCACGCTGGAATGTTTTGTCCATACTTGCCCCAACTGTTCAGGGTTCGACCTCTGCGGTCGTATAAAGCTGCGCCCTGCGGAGCACCTGGTTTAAAGAATGGACAAAAATGCGAAATTAATTATTGCAGTCTGAGGAACATTTACATCAAGATATATGTATCAAATATCAGAATATGAGATCTTCTTATTGCGATCCTCACCCATGCACATTCTTCGATTATTTATAACCTCGCAATAATTTCTGAATTTACAGTAGATAAACAATTTGACATCTGTCAACAGCATATGATTTTTTTCAATGATTGATTGATAATATGTCCATACGAAATGAATATATCCTGGTTTGTAATAGACTGATATCCATACTGTAGGACAGCACAGTTTATGCAACAAATTGTTTTTGATAAATATAAACAGGATTAACATGGTTTAATTATACTTATCATAGAACTGAAAATGAATGTTTATATTCTTACTACTTGATATCTTACATGTGGAAAAGTTTGAAACCAATTTAAAAAAAACACTTATCACAATAAACAGCAACTACATAATCAAAGTTCTTGTAAGCACTGAAGGGTAAATATTGCTTCAATTTATCAGTGGGAAGTAAAATTAAATATGGCATTGTATAAAGCATTGGTTGGAGTTGATTCAATTACAATTATGGATAATGGGAAATAACTCCAATTTTTAAAGATGACTTAAACATTGACATCATTTATATATTTTTAGAACAGATATAAGATTCCTGCAACAAAAGTTGTAATTTTCTTAACAGGTGTAACACCATTTTGTGACTTGAATATCTCAGTATATATTACACTGATAAAATTTTTAATGTTCATGGATAGGATGTATAGAATGTTATAATCAATGCACTATATTTTGTGTATCAAAAAGGAAGTGATACATGTAAGTCTTGGAAGATTTAAATATCAAGTCAGCAACATGGTTCTCGTTAAGATGCGTATATGGATTTCATGCAATTTTACTCTAAAATTACATTATGACACATTTCTATAAAATAGATGTTAAAAAAGGGTCAATGATTGAAATATTTTATGCTCTGCTATAGTTGTTTATATAAGCCCTAAACTCTAGTTTTAACATATTTTGAAGCTCAAAAGTGCTCATGGAAGAATTCTTGGTAAAGATACAGATATTGAGACAAGCAGAAAGAAAAAAAAGAAGAGGAAAATGGAAGAAGAAGGAGAATTACAATTAGAGGAAGTGGAGGAGGAGGAGGAGCCTGCAGAAGACTTTACACCATACGATTACAGCAAAGTTAATTTGAATATATTTGAAGGTTTGGACATTTCTGTTGTTTTTCATATTACAGTGTAACCTGTGATATCTGACGCACTGGGGGACCAGAAAAAAATGTCGGATTAAGCAGGGTGTTGGAATATTCTGTTTTTTTCTTCACGGATAAGCATATTTTCGGATCATGAAAATGTGTCGGTTAAAGCAAGATGTTGGAATACTCAGGTGTCGGATTAGGCAGGTTGCACTGTACATTTGAAATTTATTAAATATGGGTAAATTCAGAAGTTGCCTGACCCCCTAAAATTTTTACACTATTTAATCAAACAATATTGAACAATAATATTATTCATTGATATAAAGTTAGACAGTACCGAAAGATATAACAAATGCGCAGCATCTAATTTTATAAACTTTAAATTGAAAATGTCATAGTGTCACATGATCTCTGAAGTAGTTGTTTTTTGTCCAATTTTGGTGATTAAATTTGCGTGAAACTGTTATAAATTAGCTTTAATTTATACCTTTTAAATTTGATTTGTTTTTTCTCTCACAACTATTATTAAAATAGCAAATGGTTATATATTAATAAGTATGAAAAAAGAGCAGCAACAATATTTTTAAAACACGTTACATTTTGGAAACAACTTTCATCTCTTTCACTTTTACACCAGAAAGTCAGAAATTTTCAGATGCTTATCATTGTGAAAGTTGTGACAAGCTATATGTTGCTAAAAAAAGATATATGCCGCAAAAAACAAACTTACAATTTACATAAATTTTAAAATTATTATTTTTATGCAACATTAGAAAATCGAAAAACTTGTGGTTGTGTTGATTGTTGAGCAATCACTTAAATAAATTAAACTAATAATTTTTGAACTTACACTTATTGAGCTACCAATATCAGAGGAAGTGCTAACTGCCAATCGTTTTTAAAGAGATTTTACTTTTAATACTCTTAAAAGGTAATAACATTCACAAGTTTCTCAATTTATGTTTTTTTTTTAATGGGCAGCATATAATCCAAGTATTTTACTAAATATTTTCATTATTTCACTGTAGGAGGGACCTCTAAAGAAGGGAAGAAAAAAGTCTTTGATCCAAATGCAGGAATGAGAAGAAGAGGAAGGGGTAGTAAGGTAAGACTATTTATCACATATTTGTTATGAAAACATTGGGTTTTACATATGTAATAACTGCAAAATTGTCCTTCTAATATTGCTGCCCGAGGCAAAAAAGTGGTTAATGGTTATTGTGGCCTGATTTCAAATGATTAAAAAACAATGGTGAATGATGACAGTGCCTGTATTGAAAATTATGGGAATTTTACTACAATTATGACCACTAGTAATGATTTTCAACCAACTATTTTCGTGATAATGACATATGTGTTTAATTACACTGATTACGAATAAAGGTGGTTAAGTTAAGCATCCAATAATTTCCGGGATGAAATTTTAAGGGACTGAATTTTCGGCTCTCCCTTGACACCATTTGCGAGTATGGTCTTGAATAAACGATGATAGTCCATCGGAAGGGGACCATAAATGGCAATCTGATGCCCCTACGAGGCGTCTCTCGCACCCGCAAAGTGGAAAGGGATTAATATAAGTTGCTAAACTTGTTTCCCTATCCACTATAAATAAATATGTTTAAACTAACTAAACTAATCCAATAATTTCATTATTCTTACCCTTCAAGATGTAAGCAAAATCAACTGCATACATACAGCCAAGGCTCTGTGTTCAAGGCCGTACATTGACCTATAATGGTTTACTTTTATAAATTGTTATTTGGATGGAGAGTTGTCTCATTGACACTCACACCACATCCTCCTATATCTATCAGGGCACATGAAACGTTTCTTTGAAGGGTTAAAAGAGGCCTATACTTTTTGACAAATACCAAGACAAAGAGGGCAAAAAAGGCATATCCTTTGGCATACTGGAAATTCAGAAATTATTATGATGTTTTTATTATTCCATGTCACACAGGTTTATAATCGCAATAATTAAAATTTGCACTTTAATTTTATTATTTTTTATTTGAAATTAACAGAATTTTTCTCAATATCACAAAAATTAAAATCACATTTTTAAAAGTCTAAAATGACTAAATCGCAATAATGGTAAATGCATGCATTATTTCTGAATTTACTGTATACCCTGGAGATCATGAAATATAAAGAATGTTCTTATAAAAGAAACACATGAAAAATATACTAGTCATCCATGACACTTATATATAAGGTGTCATTAGACCACAGAAACCCCCTGAAACCTTTACTGATTATGTTTTGAATACTAGTTCAACCACAAATATCCCATTTTTTTTTTAGATTTATGCCTAATTCTTTATTCAGTTGTAAACCCATTTTAGTGCATACAACACTAATATAAAATTTGCACTCTCCATAGTGTGAATTCACATTAGAAGAAATATAATTTTATTCATTTTTCTAAGTGTACAAATATAGATCTAGATAGAAGATATTGTGTAAGTTGTAGTAGATACTGTGGACTCATTTATTTCCATGGTTACCAATTTTAGTTGTTAAAGGAAAACTTTAATATATGTTTATGGATATTAAACATGTTAAATGTTGTGGTTTTGCCAAAGTCTGATCACAAGCCTATATTTAATTAGTTATTCGTTGATCATTTAACTTTGTGGTTTACCTGTACCCACTTAATCCACGAAAATTGGTATCCAACTAATATTAATTAATCCACAGTATGTTGAAAGTTTTAAATATTAAAATATTCAGATACAGTATTATGTGCTAATTATAGTTTATTTGTGTAATTTTAGATTTATAAGCCACAGTTTTCTACAGCTAAATCGCAGAAGAGTTCAACATTTGGAAAAATGGACAAATCTCAAAGACAACAAATATGGCCAAAATAAAATATTCAGTCTTGATAGTTTTACCTTTCTTTACATGTATTTCTTCCAGTTTGTCCAATAACTGGTTCGTTTGAATGTAGCAGCAATTCCATGCCATAAAATTCTTGCAGTGTCATAAATCAATTAAATACCATTCAACATGCAAAACTTCCATAACATTCCATTAAAGTTTTGCATTAATAAAAACATTGCAAAACTTTCTGAAATCACGGTAACTCATGTGACATCTAGTAATTGCTGACAATTTAGGAGTAGTAAATATTGATAAAAAGGTTACTGTATCTTTCATCATTGAATGCAATATATTGTAATGTCAGAAATGAAATTCAGAATTATTGCCTGCATTTATTATTGTAATTGTGTCCTTTTAGACTAAAATTGGATTTTAATTTTTGCAATATTGAGAAAAATCCTATTTAATTCAAATAAAAATAATTCAAAATGTGAGTATAAATTACTGCGATTATAACCATCATTGCACTTTTCGCAAAAATAAAAACATGGCAATAATTTCTGAATTTACAGTATAAAAAATAAAATATGTTTAATGTCTTAAACAGTTTGAGGAAAACCATTAAAAATAGTAATGATTAGAACGCATTTTAAGAAACAAAAGATATGAGCTAAAGTTGTTGAATAAAGACTAATGAAAATTGGTTCAGAATTCATGCTTATAATCTATTTTTATGCCCCATTTATGGGCATTATGTTCGTTCGTCTGTCCCTTTTCAGATTAAAGTTTTTGGTCGAGGTAGTTTTTGATGAAGTTGAAGTCCAATCAACTTGAAACTTAGTATACATGTTCCCGATGATATGATATTGCTAATTTTAACGCCAAATTAGAGATTTTCCCCCATTTTCACGGTCCATTGGACATAGAAAATGATAGTGCGGACAGGGCATCCGTGCACTATGGACACATTCTTGTTAGAGGTGAAACCTATATAGAAGTAAGCTTTTTACATCTAAAGATAGAGTACTCAAGAGAGTCTTAACTCTTATGTTTACTATTGCCGGAACCTGTTAATGACTGGTTTACTGGTTACAATACTTTATAGTTGAAACCAGATGATGCTATGTGTGTAAACTGATGCTGGATCCTGTTACCCTAACGTGTCTGTTAGTTTTGCTCTCCAGCTTTTAGAGTTTATTCAAAATTCTAGGAAAATTACAATTTGTTGTATCAAATTAAACTTTTCAACTGGTCAGAAATTTTTAGCAACTGATGTAGAAAATAAACTCATCATAGATACCAGGATTAAATTTTGTATGGGTTTCGTCTACAAAAGACTCATCAGTGATGCTCGAATCCGGAAAAGTTTAAAAGGCGAAAGAAAGTACAAAGTTCCTAAATTTTTTGCCAAAAACAGCTAAGGTAATCTATTCCTGAGGTATAGAAGAGCCTCAGCAAACCAGTCACATCGTGAAAGTGCAAGGTGATTAAATAAATCATACTTATAAGTCAATTTCATTTTATTTTCAATTTATATTGATATTATGAAAATGAATTTTAGGACTTTCTTTAAATATGTCTACTGTAGTTGTCATTTGGAAGGAGCAAGATAGTAATATTGAATTGTTAAAAAATAAATATTGAAATTTGCGTTTTTGAATTATTTCTTCTAATAAAAATGGTGTTTTCTATGTATGTTACAATATATATTTGAAACATACTTTCAGCATAATGTTGCCAGAAAGAGTAACAAAAGTTTTTTTATAATTCTGCTTACAGTATAGTGACTTATTTTTGAGCCAAATTGAAAAAAAGTTAAATCACAAAAATACTGAACTCCGAGGAAATTTCAAAATGGAAAGTCCCTAATCAAATGGCAAAATCAAAAGCTCAAACACATCTAACGAATGGATAAAAACTGTTATTTTTCTGACTTGGTAGTTTTTTTCTCATGTAGAATCCTTTGAAGCAAATTAAAAAAATAGACAGGAGATAGAACTCAATTCAATTTATAGCCTAACCCGTTTAGATCTGTTGATAGGCATCATCAGATTAAAAAAACTTAAAACTTATTTTTCTGAATGAGATAAATAGCTTGACTATATATTGATGTTATAAAAAAAATCTCACACTTGCAAATTAACGGTTTGAACATATTGGGGTCCAAGATTTGTTTAACTGGAAATTACAAAGAAAAGTGAAAATAAACGGAAGGGAATAAAAAGAGTTGTGTATTTTCAAATGAGAGACCATAAAAATTAGTCCAGAGTGAAGATCGCTTTGGTTTAGTTGTGTCAATCTAGATTGTAGATAAGTTTGGTTTATCTTCATGTCGTATTTTAGTTCAGTATTATGCATGGCATTTTGATCCAAATAGTGTGCTGGTGAACGTTCTTGCGCATACAACTGTATTCCGCATTCATGGTTCAGAAACCCTGTATCTTTTATTTTTAGTCACTTACCGACGAAGTCGAAGGTGTCTTTAGGTTTGCATTCAGTCCGGCAAATCAGTGTTCCAGACTTTTCTTTGTGTTTGAAGATATTTATTATACCCCCGCTTTAAAAAAGGGGGGGTATACTGTTTTACCTCTGTCTGTCTGTCCGTCAGTCCGTCAGTCCGTCCATCAGTCCGTCCGTCAGTCAGTCCGTCCCATGAAACTTTCGTCACATTTTTCTCAGGAACTACACATCCACCCTTTCTGTAATTTGGTATCAACATTTATATATGTCAGCCATACCGTGTGATGCGTTTTCAGATTCATCACTTGACAACTTCCTGTTTACCGAACACTTGTCTGATTTTACACATGATAGCCAAGTTGAAAATTTTCGTCACATTTTTCTCAGGAACTACAATACAAGGATTTCTGAAATTTGGTTTCAGGATTTATATAAGTCAGCTATACCGTGTGATGCGTTTTCAGATTCATCACTCTACAACTTCCTGTTTACCGAACACTTGTATGATTTTACACATGATAGCCAAGTTGAAAATTTTCGTCACATTTTTCTCAGGAACTACAATACAAGGATTTCTGAAATTTGGTTTCAGGATTTATATAAGTCAGCTATACCGTGTGATGCGTTTTCAGATTCATCACTCGACAACTTCCTGTTTACCAAACACTTGTATGATTTTACACATGATAGCCAAGTTGAAAATGTTCGTCACATTTTTCTCAGGAACTACAATACAAGGATTTCTGAAATTTGGTTTCAGGATTTATATCAGTCAGCTATACCGTGTGATGCGTTTTCAGATTCATCACTCTACAACTTCCTGTTTACCGAACACTTGTATGATTTTACACATGATAGCCAAGTTGAAAATTTTCGTCACATTTTTCTCAGGAACTACAATACAAGGATTTCTGAAATTTGGTTTCAGGATTTATATAAGTCAGCTATACCGTGTGATGCGTTTTCAGATTCATCACTCGACAACTTCCTGTTTACCAAACACTTGTATGATTTTACACATGATAGCCAAGTTGAAAATTTTCGTCACATTTTTCTCAGGAACTACAATACAATGATTTCTGAAATTTGGTTTCAGGATTTATATCAGTCAGCTATACCATGTGATGCATTTTCAGATTCATCACTCGACAACTTCCTGTTTACCGAACACTTGTATGATTTTACACATGATAACCAAGTTCAAAATTTTCGTCACATTTTTCTCAGGAACTACAATACAAGGATTTCTGAAATTTGGTTTCAGGATTAATATAAGTCAGCTATACCGTGTGATGCGTTTTCAGATTCATCACTCGACAACTTCCTGTTTACCGAACACTTGCATATTTTTACACTATTAATATTATCCACTTGCGGCGGGGGTATCATCAGTGAGCAGTAGCTCGCAGTTTCACTTGTTTGATATTTCATTATTTTGTTTTAGCATGAAAATTACAGATCAAGTTCAATTTTCACGATTTATCCTTTTCTCTTTATTCATTTAAAGCCCTTTCCCTATAATTTAATGTTTTATGAAATACTTATTAATTAGTAGATTTCTGTTCAAAGGGAAATCAATCTTTTTTTTTAATTTAAATGACAAAATGACATTTTTCTTGTCTTAGGTAAATTGTTTGAATATTTTAGTGGTAGTTTTGTTTGTCATTCTTGAAGATGTTGATTTGATGATTAGAAAGTGAAATCACAAAAATACTGAACTCCAGGGAAAATTCTAAACGGAAAGTCCCTATTCAAATGGAAAAATCCAATGACAAAACACATCAAACTGCTATATACCTGACTTGGTACAGGCATTTTCAAATGTAGAAAATGGTGGATTAAACCTGGTTTTATAGCACTAAACCTCTCCTTATATTGAATGACAGTCTTATCAAATAGTAAGTTTTATCATAACAAGTTAAAGATCGAGTTGTTATTTTGTTCCGGTCTAATGATTTTGTGCAGAGTTAATTTTGTTTTTTTTGGACATAGAAAACTCACTTAAATATTCAGTTTTCAACATTTTTGTCGTCATGCTTGAAGATTTTGACTTGATATCTTTATGTAGTTTACACCATGACTATTTATAGATCAAATTAGAATTTTGTTCCATTACAATGAATTTTAAACCGGTATGGTACTTATGTATTGCCAGACAATATTACAGAATGCTTGTTAACTATGAGAGGTAGAGATTAAAATATATGACAAGGTTTCCTGTATTAATGTCGGGAATAACAGAATGTTTTACCTGTTCGGTACTTATTTCTTTCCACACTGGCAAACGGATTATCACCTTGTGTTTACATGCTAATGTGACCAAAACATAATTGAAAAAAAAAAAAAAAAAAAAAAAAAAAAACCCGCTTTGAATTCTCAAAATACATGAGATGGAAAGAGATTTTTTCAATCACTTTTTAAACAGATTGAAGGGCGTTAACTGTGATATTACCTTTAACGGCTCGCTCGTTTATTGGAAGTAAGCTCACGTCGATTATAGGAGGTTGTAGGTTTTATCACTTTGCAAGACTTGATAATTGGTATTTCACGCTGCCTGAGATTTGTACACTATTATTATTTATTTATAAGTTTGTAAAAATGACTAAACAAAATATTTTTTTATTTGTTTATACTTTGCTGATGTACTATGGACTTAATACCACAAGTATACTTTATACTATGAGTATCTATGATTATTTATATTATGTAGTTTACAAATAAGCACATTACAAAAACATAAATTATAGAGTATAATTCAGAAATGCTGACCCTATTTTGAAATTCGAATTCAAAACCTATTTCTAAATCTGTTCGTGTTGTTCAGTCTTAATTTTATGGTTAATTGTTCGTGACATCTGGACTAATCATGTCGGGCAATGACACAAGTGCTGCAACAGCCCGGTAACAAAAGATGTATATGCCTTGTCGTAATGGGGGTGTGCAATTTGCCCAGGGAAGCAACTAAGGAGGTCCCAATTTTTACAGTCTCATTTGTCGGGGAAAAAGCAAATGAGAAAAAAAAAGCTCCCACTATAAATTGTCCTGGTTTTAACTAAAACAAAGGTGTATACAATTGACTGAATTAAACCGAAAAGAAAGAGAGAAAAAACTTGAGAATAATGCGGCAATCTTTATGTTTGATTTTTATTAAATTTCTGCTATATTACCCCATGCACAGCTAGTTTTTTTTAGTTCATTTGAATCATAATGTAGTTGTTGAATGCCATAAACATTGATATACTAGTAGCCTGTTTTGATATTTGTGAGCGGCTGAGATCTTACAAGTAGCTCACCCTTGTCATACGTTTTGAATGCCTTTAATTCATACCTATCATATCTTTTCTCTACTGAATTATAAATGAAAAAGTCCTTTTATTGACATTAAGTATAAGTGTGTTCATAGTACTAGGTTATTACATCATTTTATCATATTACTTATCAAATTTTAAAGTTTAAATACTTTGCACTTTTTGTAAGCTTTCACCAAATTGTAAGATTTTCCCAATAAATAAGCTATTATTAACCCAAACCAAACTTGTTTTGCAAGTAACTATGTTAGGCACTAGCTGTCAAATTCATGGTCACCGATTTGACTCAAATTCTCATGTTTGATTTATAACAATGTAAAACATTTATCCAAACTATCAAAAGTCTAAAATAAACAGTTTAAAGAGCATGTGGTAGGCAATATATAGGTTCGTTTCGTGTGTATTTTAGTCCAGACGCCATCTAATCAACTATTGATTTGACCTAAGATGACCATATAAGCGATGTAAACATAATAAAGATATGAATAGATTAAACCAACACGTGCAATTGTATTTTTATAGGTCTGTTTGATTTGATTTTATAGATTAAAAATAGATGTTTCTCATTGTTTTTAACCGTATAAGAATGATTTTATGTGCATCGAATTAGTAATCAAATGATTTGCCGTAGTTTCACTTTCATTGTTGACATTCTTTTTCTTTAAATAACCAGTACACGTACAATGCATGCGTTGTCAATCTCTAGCTAGGGATTAAATTGAAGGTCACATGAATACGGATTTAAAGAGGTCGACTCATTCACTTGCAAATGAATAACTAATTATCAATGTTTCTTAACGTAATTTGACAAAATTGAACCTTTTTGGCTGCAAAAAGCGAATTGTTATTTCACTATTTCACTTTCATTATTGATTAAACAGAATAAAATCAAACTTTATATTTTTTATATATCCCGAAACTAGTGCCCCTTTAGTCTATAATACTAAAATTACGAGGTCCAATTTGTCAGACGTCATCACGTAAAAACGACGAATCAAAGAATTCAACTTTATATATAGTACAAAGGTGTTGATTAAAAATTACACCACTCCAGGCCCTTTTGTTTTCCACGTAATTAATGCCAATAATTAAGAAGTTCCGGGTCAAGTCCGATACCGATACCAATAGTATATTCACCTGTTACCGATTACCTTATCTGTACGTTCCGCATCTGACAGGCGCACCACCAAACGGTGTATTCAGGATTAATATGCGATATAGTATTACACGGGTCATAATCACAGGGTTGACACTACTTAATTGTCAAATTGTTACCTATTGTAGTATTTTAATCAGTTAGACTTTCTAAGATAACAATACGAATACTAAAAATCTGGACTAAAATAAGGCGTATAGGTACAGTTTTCTATTTGTTAGCGGGCATGACGTAAAACAGCGAATCAAAAAATTCAATATTTATAACTAATATAGGACAATGCTGTTGATTAAAAAATACTCCATTCCAGAACCTTTTGTTTTCCAAATAATTAATATTATCAATAATTGATAAGTTCCAGTTCGACGGGTTCAAACAGAAAGATTTGAAAGCAGAGAAAACTGTGTATCTTATAATCAGCATGACTTTATCAGATGACAATACTAATACTAAAATAAGGCTTGCGCATAGTTATATACTTTAATTCAGTCACGGACCCGCGATATACGGGTGTGTTCTAGTTATATAAATAAATTCATTTTACTTATCGTTGACATTCTTTTTAAGTTTGACAAAGGCATATATCAAATATGTTTTATAAGCACTGAATAATATTTTGATGTTTGAATATATATTGTTTAAAAAAGAGCAAATACTTAGTTAATTTCAAATTTCCGCCAGATGTTTGTTAAATAAAACTTTCAATAAGGACCTCGTCAAGGAGTGAAATAATACAGGTATAAGAAAATTTCGGATGAGTTACTTTCTTGTATTGTATATGAAGGAAATGAGTAGCCCAGTCATTGTTGAATGTGATTTATATATATTGTAATGCCATGCCTCCTTCCATTCGGCGGTAAAGTCCATGTAGCCGAGTACTTTCGAAATGATACGTAAAATTGCATCATATTGGTAGAGTGTCACGCTGGTTTTTATTCAGAAGTCTGAATCTCGTACGAACCCCCTTTGTTTAAAGTGTATTCGTTCTCGTCTTGAATACGAATGAAGTATTTGTCATTCGGGCGTTAAGCAAACACTAGTCAGTTCTTCTCTGTCCGTCAGTTCGTTTAAAAAACAAAATTTCGTGACTCTTTTCTCTGCGATATATCAGCAAAATAATGTCATTTTAGTAGGATGTCAATAATGAGTTGTATGCCCTATGTGCGCTTGTCAGATCTGTCAGACATCTACTTATTGTTTCAACTACTACGAAATGTAAGTTGCGTATGCTGATCACACCATCATTCCGTTGTTGTTGTGTTTGTTTACAGTACATTGATTTCCCTCTGTTTGTTATCTTTTTCAAGGAACCTATACATGTTCCGGAGGCCGAATCCCCTATGGATTTTATTCACCCTTTATGGATCCGTAGGGGGTCAGTAGTTAACCGTATAACGAATTTATCGCACGCTTGAAATTTTCTGCTGCGTTTTGTTGAAAAATAACAATGAAACACAACAACATTAATAAATGACGTCACCATTAACGCGTCATGAACCCCCTATGAAATTTACTAACCCCCTACGGTCTCATAGGGGGTCACCACGTGACGGCGTTAAACCAATCATAACGTCATAATTTACCCGCGGTGCGATAAATGAATTAATTCTACTTGTTGAATACCATACGTTTACTTTAAATATAATTAAATTATGTTTGAAAGATAGATCGCGCAAAAAAAAGTTACTGGGGTTTACAGAATAGAGAATAATGGCCAAAAAGTGCAATAGAAAGGCAAACAAAATAAATAATGCAGAAATAGAGCCACAATAATAAAAAAAGATATAATAATGGCTGCTAAAATACTAAGAATAAAGAATAATGTACAAAATAGACAAAGACGAAAGAAAAATAGTATACAAAATTGCAGAACGAAGATATAAAGGCCCCGTTATGACAAAGCATTAACAATCTTCGAGCCCATTACATTCTATCTATTTTTAAACCTCGCTACACATGTGAAGCAGACAGATTAAATCCTAGAAACGATTCTACGAATCAAAATCACATTTTAATCCTAAGTTTCAAATAATCATTACAATTACTGTTAAAACTATGAATGACATAAACAAAATCCAAAACATTGCAAAATCTATAAAAGCGGTAAAATCAGACCAAGTCACGTCCTTTTTCCTCTTAGTGTTTCCCAAATCATCGACGCGATTG